>NW_015622962.1:1320638-1521238 GCF_000320785.1 Rhodotorula toruloides NP11
TCGTCAAAGAGACGGAGAACGCACTGCGAGACTACCAGGATCGGCCGGTCGTCCATGTCCTCTCCGTCCTCGAGTGCCGGCGCAATATCCACCGCGATCGTCCCTCCATCCGGGACCCGAATCAGCTCTCGCGTGTAGTGAATGTGGTCGTAGTCAAACTTGAACAGCGTGCAAGCGATAGTCGCCAAATGACCGCTGCGAGCAAAAAAGTTCGGCGTGAGAAAGACAGAGGGGTCGGCGAGGGAGGGATCGAGAGGGGTGCGCACCTGGCCAGCCATGCGGTCGGGGTGTACCACGCATCCTTTCCAGTCAAGCTCTTGCACTGCTCGAGCACCTTGGCGAGCGACGTCGTGCGCTTGCGGCCGGTGTCATCAAGCGAGCAGATGCTTGAGAGGTGCGGATTGTGGACGAGGCGAACGGGTGCGGCGAGTCCGACGAGCTGGAGCAGTCTGCGCATGAGCCACACGAGCCAGTCGAGCATCCTCCAGCACTCTAAACAGCGGTCTACAAGCGAGGAGAAAGAGCTCGAAGCCAAGCACCGCCTTGGTCACCTCGGACGGAGCAACGGCGAGGAAGCCGGTCTCGCAGGGGGAAACTGAGCACGAATACCAACTTGCAAACACCCGGTAACGTCTAGGGAGAACAGATAAGGATAGACGGGGCCAGTCTGGAGTGTCTAGGCGAGGGTCTGGGACGACCGCCGCGAGTCCTGAGAGAGGTGTGGGAGCGAGTCGACGTCGAGCTGGGCATCGGAGGCGTCCTTTTCGAGGTCTGCTGGCGTGCGAGGATCAGCACGAGTCACTCGAGAGCGCAGGAAAGTCGTCGACGCACCCTTGAGAGCAGGCGACGAGCAAACAGTCTCCGTCTTTTCTTCCTCCGAGTCCTCCACTCCCTCCTCGATATCGCCGCGCTTCGCCTTCGAGCGTCGAGCGAAGGGCGAGAGGAGCAAACGCATGACAGGGCCATTGCGAGGCGGACGAGGACCGCCATGTAGTTTGCAGCCGATGCTGCGCAACCCGGGATCAAGTCAGTTCCTGCGGTCTTCCATGCGGGCAAGGAAGCGCGACGCACTAGTCGGCAAGCGGCTTGACGTCGTCGCAGAACTTGGTCTGAAGGAGGAGGAGCAGGGCGAGGATAAGGGTCGACCAGGCGAGCCAGGTCCTGCCCCAGCCCAGTCCGTCGATGTCGCGCCACACTGTTCGACGAGTTCGTCAGCCCACCATCCTCAAACATCGAAAAGGAGACTGCGCACTCGATCCGATCCAATACAGCGCAAACGCCGCCGGTCCCATCTTCTGCACCCACGTAATCCAAGTCGTGAAAACCAGCAACTTGTGCGCCGCCTTGACGCAGAGGGCCTGCAAGTCGGGCCGGTGGTCTTGCGTGCGGAGGTAAGTCGAAATGTGGTAGGCGACCATGGCTAGGTAGGTCGATTGTTCGAGGGTCGCTTGGAGGAGCATGTATTGTGCGAAGCGGAAGAACTTGGGGCCTGCGAGGTGGGACGTGTTAGCTCGTAGAGAGGGAGACGAGATTAGGCCGAACGCACTCTTCGTCTCATACGCCGCAAGCTGCCCAACAAACATCAGGAGAAAAGTGAAGGTATGGTGGAGGAAGATCTCCGGCCGGACATCTCCGAAGACCAAGTCGACAGCGTAGCCGAGGAGGACGAGTTTGAGCGCGATCAGGAAGTATTGGTAGTCGAGGAGGCGCATCGGTTCGGAACCGAGGACGAAGAGCCGCCAGGCGAGGAGTTGGAAGGTTAGGGCGGCGATGGAGACGAGGAGGTTGAGGAGGTGCCCGAGTCTGCGATGGAGGAGTGTCAATGGCTGTGCTGGCGAGAGGAGGACGAGAGAACTGACGCTGAGCGCGCGGGCTTTTGGAGAGCAGACCTGGCGATGTCGCCGTCAAGGTCGACGCCGTACTTCCCGCGCAGTGCACCACGAGCACGACGAATAGCCGCCGGCGAGAGAGAAAGAGCGAGGATGGTCTTGAGGAGGATCGCAACGAGGAAGAGGAAGAGAAGTGACCAGACGTCTGGCGTCCAGACGGTGAGGAGGTCGTATCGCGTCGAGGCGATTTGGATGAGCGCGAGCAGCTCGTCGTGCGATGTCGAGACTCGTTCGGCCGCGGGAAGGCGAGCGACGAGTGACGAGAGTTGCGAGGTTTGTCCCGCGAGCCAGGTCGCGTTCGTGAGGAGGGCTTCTTGCTGTGCTGCCCCGAGAGTAGAGAGGGCAGGTGAGAGGTCGGAGGCGAGGTGAGAGAGCTGAGAGGAGAGGAGGGGAACGTCCGTCGACGAGATAAGTTGCGATGGGAGGGAGGAGACGGCGGCGCCGAAGGATGCGACGACTTTCGGGAGGGCGTCGATGGTGGCCATTTCGCGAGGTGTCGAAGGAATGCGAGAGTTCGTTGCAGGAAAGAAAGGAAGAAAGCGAGTGCGCCGTCAAGCGAGGACGACAGGGAGGCCCATCGTCTCGAAACTCCTGCTATTCAACGTTCGTCCAGCGTCAAAGTCGGCCGTAAGCTGGAGATACAGCGCTCGGGTGTGCGTACACGACAATCGGCAGCCGGGGAAGCACAATCAGCTCCAGGTTTGACGTCCCGATCGGCCGAGCGGAAACCCGGAACAAGGCTGCGAGCGTTCTTTGGCGGCGCCTGCGCGTCTGTGCATCGTTCTTCCGCCTTTGACGAGCCTCCCCATGCGCCGCGTGCGTATCGCGAGCCCCGAAACCTCGAGGAGAAGCGACGGAGACGGTGCGAGCATGCGGGTGAGCGGGACCACATCGGCAGCGGCGACCGACGGCTCAACTTTGCGTCCTTCAGACGGATTCGACAGTAGTCGTTATTGTGGGCGCTGTGCACATACGCCCTCGAAGCCCTGCATCCCCTTGCCGGATTTTCAGCACCTCGTCATCCTGCGTGAACTCGCGAGGCGCGGGTCGCGATCTGGTCAACCTTGACAAGCGGACAGAGATAGCCTTCGGCCGAGCTGCCGAAGTGTTCTGCAGCTGTATCCGCGTTGCGCAAACCTCCTCTGCCGCAGTGTCGGGGTGTGCTGATGTGCTGGACGTCGAGGTGCGATGAGAGGTGCAAGGCGTTCTCGGTGTCGCGGGAGCAAGCGGTTCACCCATTAAGGGCTTTGAGCTCTGCAACAGCGCCTCACGAAAGCCACGGCCCCAGCAGGCGGTGTTGTGCGAAGCTGAGGAGAACAAGAGGTGGGGAGAACGGTGGTCGAACCTCGTCACCTCGCTCGACGCGCTAGATTGGCTAGATGGTGATGCGATAGCTTTCAGCAGACCCTGTACCAGCGCCCATACTGTGCTATGCCGCTCCCACCACTCGAGACGACCTCTCCCATCGCCTGGCAGTACACGGCCGAAGGAGGCGCCAACCTCGTCGTCTCGTTCGCTGGTCCTGCTGACTCGCCCTTCTCGGGCCATGCTCTCAGGCTGAGGAAACGCAAGAAGCGGGCAGGCGGGGTCAAGGGAGGGGAGGACGCTGTTCCTTCAGAGGTGGACGTCGAGTTTGGCGCGAGGATCATCGCGCCGCTCTTAGGCGAGGCGAACGTTGTCGTGATGGAGAAGGTGCCGCTGTCGCGAGACTGGCTGGAGGAGCTCGTCGAGGACATGCGGGCGCAAGGAGTGCGGCCGGCGGAACGGGAGGCGGAGGACGAGGTCGATCTTGACACACCCGAGGGCGTCGTTGTGGAGGACCTCATCGCTGGCCGAGGGGTCATTGCCGTCGAGATCAAGGTGCGCTCGGCGGAGTCCTTCAAGTGCGCCGTGACTGACCTAACTTGGCTTCGACAGCCAAAATGGGGCTTCCTCCCGTCTCCCACGCATCTCTCGCCATCGACCGCGTCGATGAAGACAACCTATTGTCGCACCTGCATGCACCGGCACTACAAGGCGTCCGACGGCGAAGGCTCAGACGGCTTCTGCCCACTCGACCTGTACAGCGGCAACTCGGCTCGCGTGCACAAGGCGCTCGAGCAGCTTTACGGCAGCTGGATGTCGAGCGAGGGAGGGATCAACAACTTGCGCATCTTCCTCGACGGGAAGAAGGTGCTGCCAGGCAACGTGAGTATCGCTTCTTCGTTCGTTTCGCGCGCAGTCAGGCTGACACCTGCGTGTCTACAGGCCGATCAAGCCTCACCTCTCGACTACGCTCTTGATCACCTGACCACGAGCGGCCCTCCTGCATCACCCATCTCGCGCGCCTCCCTCTTCGCCCACGCTCTCGCACCAACCCTCCTTCGTACGCCCGCCCTTCCTCTCCTCCGGGAGCTTCAATCCCTCCTCGACGTCCTCTACATCGAAGGACTCGCTTCGCTTCTTTCCCGCACGACCGGAGTCGACCTAGCGCGGCACTTTGGGCCGGAGGAGGTGCAGAAGCTGGGTGGACAGCCGAGGTTGGACGAGTGGATTGAGTGGGTGGGGCGGTATTCGCCTTTGCTCGGTCGGCAACAAGGAGGAGAGTCGTCGCCTCTCAGTCATGAAGAGTGGGATCAATCGAAGGCGACGCTCGAATCTCGTTTCCTCGCCTCCTCGACTTCCGATGAAGGCTCGCCCTCTCCGCCTTGGCGCGACGCGATCCTCGCCTACCTCCTCTCAGCAACCTTCAAAGACTGCTCGCTCATCATCCGGCTCCCGCTCGACTCGGCGGCTTCAACGGTCGGGACGGTCAAGGCTATCGACCTCGATCCGAAGCCGATGAACAGGCTGGGCAAGTATTGGAGGATGGACAGGGAAATCGTGGAGTGCTGGAAGGAGCGGTTGGAGCGGATGGAGGCGGTGGGGCGGGCGGGCGAAGTTAGACAGTGCAGAGAGGGCTGAGGGATTCGGGCAGGTCGTGTTGTTGTACTTCTTCTCTCCGCTGCCTCTCGTTCTACCCTTCGCAGACACTTCCTGTTCCTTACTGCAAAGATCGCGTTCCAGCTCGACTCTCTACACGTCTCGGGCGAGCGCAGTTCGTGGAGGCTCCGCCAGCTCCGCCAGCGTCGCTGCAAGGTCTCCTCGGTGCGCTCGCAGTGCTTGCGAGGCGACTGCTGACGGTACGTCGAGGTGGGCGAGCTACAGACGCAGAGAGTCAGTCATCCCGCCTGGGAAGCGCAACAGCAGGATCTGCGTAAAGCTTGGCCGAATCCGCAGTTCGCTGCAAAAGCGGAAGTCCCGACTCACGATAGTCGCCAAGTCCTCCTTATTGGTCTTGTACCCCTCCATCCCCTGCGCCTCCTTCCCCTTCTCCGCCCTTCCCTCCGCCTCCTCCTGACTCCTCGGAATAGTCCCCGCCATCTCCCTCTTCTCAGCAGGTTGTTCGCCGAGGATGACGACTCGGACAGCTTCTTCGTAGAGGGTTTGGTCGTAGCCTATTCGTTGGATCGAGCCGCCTGGAGCGAGGATAGAGGCGCCTGAGACCCAGTACTCTGTGCGAGGCATCGAGCGTCAGACTTTCGCAGCGACTGGCTTGTCCTGTAGTCCGACAACGCTCTCCTGGACGTTACGTCGAACTAGACAGGCCCTCAGAGCGAACGCAACACAAAACGCACGCGTAACATTCGGCCTCCACCCCCTCCCGCTCCTCGTCGTGCTCGCTACGCCCAACGCAGCTTGTTGCGCTTGCTGAGCTGCGGCTTCTTGAGCTGCGGCTGCGGCGGCGGCGGCTGTATCGCGTTGAGAGGTCGAGAGGAGGAAGGGAGGAGAGAGGGGGTCGTGTGAAGTGGTGATGGACGGGTAGGGCGAGTGCGAGCGATAGTAGAGCAATCAGCTATCCTGTACCTCACTCATCCACCTCGCTCGCCCGCGCAAGCTCTTCCCACGCTAAATTTCCTGCCTCTCCTCCTCGAACCGATGAAGCGAGACGATGCGCGAGAGACGCACCTTTCTTCTTCGCTGCTGCGGCGGTAGCTGCTGCGCGTGCTTTGGCTTTGAGCATGGCTGAGCTGGACAGCGGGCGAAGGAGGTGAGATAGCAGGGTGAGGGGGACGAGGTCGAAGTCTCACTCTCTCACCGCCCAAGACTCTCGCGTCCGTCACGACAAAGAGAGCTGCGAAACGAGATCTATTGCTTAGGTGCGAAACACCTACTGCGCCGACCCGCCGTTCCCACCGGCGTTGGCGTTGTTCATCATACTCTGCAACTTTCCAATCAACTCCCTCGACCTCTCGTTCGCCTGTCCCTTCCTCCCTGCCCTCTGTCCCAGTCCCTGCTGGCCCTGTCCCTGCGCCTGCCTGCGCGCTCGAAGCTGGGCAATCGGATCCGCCCCATCTCCCTGCCTCCTCCTCCGCGACCCACCACCAAACAACTCGCCCAAACTTCCCAGCGCCCCACCTCCGCCCTGCCGCGCGCCCTCGCCGTCCCTCCACAAATCCGTCAAACTCGAACCCAACAACGGTGCCCTCGCGCCCGCACCGAACGCGTATCCGCCCGATCCCGCCCTGGGACGCACCTCGGGCGGGTTGTTGCCCGAGTAAGCCTGCGTTCCGGGCAAAGGTCGGATCGAAGCGAGGTGTTCGGCTGGGAGGGCGACGGGGTGCGTCTCGATTCGACTGTGGTCGAGCAGAGCCGAGCCGTGTTCCTCGGTCGGCGGGCGGAAATCGATACTGGCGTAGAAGTTGGCCCGCTCGAGTGATGCGCGCGCGGCGTAAATCGTAGGGTTGATCGTCGGCTGGACGCGGAACGACGCACGACCAGGGACGTTCGACCGCTCGCCCGCGACGTCAGGGAACCACGTCGTAGGCTGGGTGTTGCCCGCTGCGTTGGCGGGGATCATCGAGATTTGCGAGAGGACCTGCGCGTAGACCTTGTTCTTGCGGTCGTACGACGCGCCGATGTGTCCGCTGCGCGCGGCGTCGTTCACTGGTCCGAGGATCCGTCCCTCGACGGGCGGAGCGAGGGACGACTCGAGAGGCGTCGGAGTCGAGTACTGCAGTGCGAGGGTCGGGTGGACGAGCGGCATCGGCTCAGCGTGCGCAGGGTCGCGCTTTGAAGGTTCCGCGCCCGGAATTCGCGGGTCCACTTCAGCCGGCAAACGGAGGAAGCGCTCGACGAGCCTGACGAGCTCGACCGGTTCGCGCTGCGCGTGCGCGTACAAATCGTACGTCTCTGGATCCGCACTCGCGGGTTGTCCGAGCGAGAGGGACCGCTTGTTTTCTTCCGCGGCGACGAACGCGCGGAAGTCGGAGCGTCGACGGCCGAGGTCGAGGAGGAATTGGTCGAAGGCGTCGGGCTGCATGAGGAAGAAGTTGGGGACCGGTTGGGACTCGATGGGAGAGGATTCGGCGGCGGCGGCGGCAGGAGCGTCGGCGGCGTTGGAGTCGACGCCAGGCTCGACGGCGAATTCGCGTCCGGGGACGTTCTCCTGCCCGGGCTGCTGGATCCCGCCTGCGAATCCGGGCGGCATGAACCTGGTCTGCACCTCGGGGCGGAACCAGAGCCTCCTGTTCCCGACCGTGCCGCCGCTGCCGGCCCTGTCACCCAAGACGGTCGCCTGGATGCCCACACCGACCTCGGCCCACTGGCGGGTAAACTTTGTCTCCCTCGTCGCCTTGCGGAACCCAGTCCTGCCGTCTGTCGAGTCGAGTTGGAGCACGCGGACGAAGGGTGCGGTGCGGGTCGATTTGGGCGGGAGCGGACGCTTGAGGCCGTAGTTGTTGGCGTGCGCGCGGGACGACGAGGGAGCGGTGTAGACTTGGTCGATGCGCGGGTTGAAGGTTGCGAGTTTCGAGCGGCGCAGAAGGGCCGAGTAGGCGCCTGCGCTCGAGGTGGACGAGGTGGTTGCGGAGGCCATCGCGGTAGGAAGCGAGTGCGAGAGAGCGGGTGCGCGCGGGCAGGCGGTGGGCCTCAGCTGGAGAACCTGGCCCTGTGCGAGTGACCCTCGGCAGTCAGTTGGCCCAGCTAGCGGGTGCCACGGGTGAGCGGGTTGCGGGCGATGGTAGCAGGGAGGGAGGAGGAGTGCTCGTGGGTTCCCCCTTGTGTGTTTTGTATTCGAGGTGTAGTCTCAATACAAACTGATTACACCTTGGCAACACAGGAGGCTCCTCTCCCGCTCAGCTCGTCTCTTGGCTCGCAATGTCCGTCCAGGTCCTTGTTCGCTTGCAACTCGCTGTAACTCGTTACTGTTGCTGCACTGTTCATTCAGCCCACAGCCTGAACACGCTAACTCGACGACTGGCACGACGCGTCTCGCCTTCGTCCGTTATTGTTTGCTCTAAACTCTCCCAGACTCTTTCTCTCTCTCTCTCGCCAACTCTTGACACGGTAGCACCACCAACACACACGGAGCGACACTCCACACCCAGCCCACTCGACCACTCGTCCAACCGCGACTCGCACCCTTGTTTCCGCGCGTCCTGAGCGAGCATTCCTCGGCACCCACTCACGACCAATGGACACCCCCGAGCACCTAGCGGGCGCACGCATGCTCATGCGACACAGGAAGCGCCAGCGCGCAGTCGCAGGCGCAGGCGCAGCCACAGCCGTCGTCGGTGAACCCCTCGCCGCGACCTCCCTCGTCGCAGCGCCTCAGGACCCGGCAGCAGAGACGACGGCGGCTGCGAGGGGCGTCGCGGGTGCGCGTGCGACAACCACGCCGGCTGCTGCTGATGCGGCGCCGACTGTCACGTCTCGCATCATCCAAGGCCACACCAGTTGCGTTCGACGACTCGCTTCCTCGAGAACGCGCCTTTGCTGACGATTTTGGGGGACGCGTTTTCGCAGCGACTACGACGCCTGCGAGGGTCACGACGACTGCACCTGCAGCGCGCACGACCACCACGACGAGCGGTGCGTCCAGTTCTCCCTCCTCGAGCATTCCGTTCGCGACCGTTTCCCGGCGCCAAACAAGCGCCTTTCTCGACTTGGAGCACCTCGCAACTCGCGTCGCAACGCACGACAAACAGCACTTTACTCGTTGCTGACTCTCTCGTATTCGCACGCAGCCGCCGCCGCGACGACCCCATCCTCCGCCGCACGCGTCGCGTCCCTCTCCCAGTCGTCCGCCTCTTCCGCGCCCTCCTCTTCCTCAACCGCCTCTTCCTCCTCCTCGACCTCATCAAGCTCCGGCATCTCAGGCGGCGCAGCCGCAGGAATCGTCATCGCGATCCTCGCCGTCCTCGCCCTCGTAGGCGGGATCTTCTTCTACCGCCGCCGGAAAGCGTCTCGCGCTCGCGGATCCGGACAGGCGCTTTTCGACCAGCAGTCGCCGGATATGGGTGGGGTTGGGGCTGGAGGGTGGAGGAAGGAGAGGGAGACGGGTGGGAGTGAGGGGGTTTGGGGTGCGAGTAGTGCGAGTCCGACGGCTTGGGGAACGGAGAACGAGAGGGAGAAGGAGTATTATGCTGGTGGGGGAGGGTACGGCGCAACTCAGCAGGCGCAGAACCCGTTCAAGAACCCCCCGGTCTCGCCGACGCCCCCGCCGCCCGCGCCGGTGAACCAGTACGGCGCGATGGTCCCGCCTCAGCAGCAGCAGCAGCGGCAGCCGTACCCTCCTCCTCCTGCGCAGGGATGGCCTCAGCAGCAGCAGTCTTCGGCGATCAACTTGCTCGCCCCCGCCTCCTTCGCCGCAGTCGACTCGATCGAGCAACGCGAGATGCAGCAAGAACTCGAGAACCGCCAGCTCGCCGCCGCCGCCGCGCAGTCTGCCCAGTCGAGCCCGTTCGCCGAGAGCGAGGGACAGGGCGAGATCCGACGCGTCAAGGGGACTTTTGACCCGTCTTTGGACGACGAGTTGGTTCTCTACGTGCGTTCCCTCCCCCCTACCCTTCCTCTTCCTCCCGCTGACGAGTTGGTGTGCTGGTTTGGGTGAGCAGGCAGGCGACGCCGTCCAGGTCCTCATGAAGTACGACGATGGCTGGGCGCTCGGGCTCAACTTGAACTCGGGACGCCCGCCAGCGAAGGGTGTCTTCCCCTTTGACTGCCTCGGCGAGGTCTGCCCCCCTCCGGCTCCGTCGGCCGTGCGCGTGAACGGACAGCCTCCTCAGCCTTCCCAGCAAGTCCAGCAGCAGGCTCAGAGGGCGCTCAGTCCGCCCGTCCCGAGCGCGTTGCAGCCTGGCTCTCCCCAGCCTTCGCCCCTCGCGCCCGTCAACCCCGCACTGGTCCCGCTCCCTCCTCCCACCCCAACCTCCCTCGAGCCCATCGCCGAATCCGAGAACGCAGGCATCAAGTCCGGACCGCCTCAACTCGCCCCTCTCGCACTCACCTCGTCCGACTCGCCCCTCAGCGCTTCGTTCCCCCCGAGCGTGCAGACTATCCCCGCTCCCGCGACGACGGGGACGACGGGACAGATGAAGCGCGCGAGTAGTCTGATTGCGAGTCGCGATGCGGATTTGTTTGTTGCGTTGGGCGAGGTGATTGAGAAGCAGGGACAGGGAGAGGGACAGGGAGAGGGGAAGAAGGAGGAGGAGGACAAGTCGTTGATCTGAGTGGGCGACATGGACGATAGACTTGGAGATGATTGGCAGACGAGGAGGAGGAGGAGGAGGAGGAGGGACGGGACCTGCTGTGCGGGTTCGACCTTGACTTTTTCTTCTCCAACTCTCGACGCCCGCCAAACCCGCCAACGCTCCCCTTATACCCCTCTCTTCACCTTTCTCTGCACACTCTCTTACATTCGCTTTCCGACACCCCTGAACGCCCTCGAGCACGCCAACTCGCCTTCTTACGTTGTCTTCTTTCCCTTCACTCCTCCTTCTTTCATTCGCCGCCCACGTTATGCCTCATCATCATCAGAACTCTCGTCTGGAAGAAACATGACTCGTTATACCCCTCCCTTCATCGCGCTCGTGGCGGAAGGAGGAGAGCGAGGTGTGTCGTCCTCTTCGTCTTCGCTTTTGTCGCTTCGCTTCGACCGCTCATACGCTTTCTCGCTGCTCACAGATTGCTCATTCGTCGCTGCTCGCTGCTTGTCTCGCCGCTGCTGCCGCTCGCCACTCCGCTCTCCTCCTCGCTCTCGCTCTTCCTCGTGGCGTGCTCGTGGTCCCCTCCTAAACCGCCGAGCCTCGGCGCGCGCACTCCTATCTCGACAAGTGGCAAATAATGTCCGACTGCGGAACCGTGGGTCGCTCTCGCGCCGCTTCGAATTCCGCGGACTCTCCTTTCCCTCCCTTCGGTGGTTCCTTCGTCCTTTTCTCTCGCTCCTTTCTCCCCAGCGACGTTTGCTTGCACAGCCCGACGACGAGGAAGATGGAGACGATCGCTTCCCTCCCTTCTGCTGTCGATTCGCTCTCGTCGTCGCTCCTCTCCCTCCCACAGCAGATAACGACCGCGAACCTCTCGCTCCTCACTTCGCTCTTCCACACCCTCTCTTCCGACCTCCAACCCGTCCTTCCAACCCTCTCCGCTCTTCAAACCGAAACGATCCTGACAAACTCGACGTTCCTATCGACCAACCTCGCCCAACTCGGTTCGATAACAGCCCAGATCCCTCCTGCGGATACGGCGGCCGCTTCACCCGCTGACTTGGTCGGCATTATCGAGATCGGTACGACGCGATACGACATCCTCACCTTCTGGGCTCCAGAGGTTTGGAGTATCGTGATTGTTTACGGGATCGCGGCGGTGTTGAAGGGCGTGTTGGGGGTGATGGTGAGTCGGAGGAGTGTGAGGAGGACGAGGGAGGCGATGGAGAGGAGGGAGGCGGAGGGGAAGGGCGGGAGGGTCGAGGGCGAGGCGGTGAAGGCTTTGCTGGCTAGTCCGGCGAGGGCGGCGTGAGTCTCCTCCGCGGTGCTTCGTCGAGAACTACGACTGACGGGTGGAGCGCACGCAGGCTCGGCCATGCACTCAATTTTACGGTCGCGACGATCGCGCTCGTCCTGCAGTGCTTCGCCTGGCGACTGTTCGTCCTGCCCAGCTCGGTGCGTCCCATCCTCGTCTCGCTCAGCATCAGCTGACGTCGTGCGTGCACAGCCCGTCCGCATGAGCGACATCAAGTATCTATCGACCGCTATGAAGACGCTCCTTATCGGCTACGGCTGCGACATGTTGTTCTCCGACTTGCGCCCCGAGTACGTCCTCCTTCCGTGTCAACAGAGCCAGAGCTGACGAAACGCGTCGAGCAGGATCTTCCTCCACCACTTCTTCACCTTTGCGCTCCTCCTCGTCGGCCAACTCGCCGCCTTCGAGACCAAGAGTCCCAAGTTCTTCCGCCTCGCGCAGTACCTCATCCTGCAAGCGACGGCTGAACAGACGACTTACGGCGGGATGGTCGCCTACCACCTATCGAAGTACTACGCCGTGCAGGATTGGCGTCCGCGTCTTCAGCGGCGTCTGCTCGTCGCAGCGCACAAGCTCCTCGTCTTCACTACGTGGATCGCCTGGCCGCAGAAGATCCTGCCTGCCGCCTTTGCGCTCTACTGGCTAGGTCGGAGTGCGTAAACTTCGCTCGATCAGACGCCCTCGCACGCTGACGCTCGGTCGACGCAGTGTGGAACGAGATTGACCACCTCCCTTGGGGTCGCGCCTGGATTGTCCTCTGCACTGTCATCCTCAGTCTGCTCCTGACCCTCCAGATCAAGTTCTGCGACGATGCGATCCCGCTCGCGAACTAGTGGGTCCGCCAATTCTCCTCCTCTCCGATAGAAGCTGACTCTCCATTCGTCTCGCAGCATCGGCTACAAGCTCTACGGCGGCTCGTTCCCCTCTCGCGTCGGGCCCGTCATGCGCATCCTCACCTCCCCCTTCCGCCGTACACACCGCGAGCGCACCCCCTCAAGTCTCCCCCTTTCGACCATTGTCCCCGGCTCGTCCGCTCCAAGCGACTTTTCGTCGACTCTCAAGGCTCGTTCGATGGAGGAAGGCAAGATGGAGCAGTTCGACTTGCCAGTGCTCGAGAGCGAGTCGACGAAGGAGGAGAGGAGGAGCTTGACGGCTGATCGAGCGAGCGTCGCCTCGAGCGCCTCGTCCGTCGCCGAGACCCTCCCGCGTCCCTCGTCGGTCGACACCGCGTCCATCTCGGAGGTCCGCCCAGTCAGCCTCGACGTCCGCCGCTCGCCTCTCTCTGATGTCGCCGACGCGCTCCGCCGTCCCGTCTCTCGCTAAGGGGGTATGCGTGGCAGCAGTGATATTCTGTGGTCTTGTAGATAGCTAGAAGGGTTCGCCGCAGGCGGCGCATCTATCTCCTCAGTATTGCTCAGTAGGATCAGTATCTGTATTTGCAACGCGGGAATTCCGCTTCGCCGCCTGAAGGGCGACCTCTCTGCTCGATGCCACGCGCATATCTAGACTGGCACTCTACTCCAGCATTCTGTGCTGAAGGGAGTCGTACGCAACGAGTAGCGCCTCCTGAGAAGGTCGCCGTTCCCAACTCACCACGACGCTCTCTCTCTCGCTCGCTCGGACCATTCAGCGAGACAGACGGAGCAGCCACGCCGGTAAATCCGTTCAGATGGCCTGGAACAGCTTGAGCGAGGGTCCGGGGCGATGCGAGTCCCACCATGGAGTCGGCTCCTTTCGTCTCTTTTCCTCCGCCATCGCCCACGCTCTTTCACTACTTCACGCTCGCTGGCAAGACGCCTGAGCCGACTTGGCGTCGATGGCGCCCGTCTCCCGGCTTCACGAAGCCGCCCGCTCCCTCGTCTCCTCCCTTGCGACGGAGTTTCCGAAACACCTCAACCTCCCCTCGCGACTCCCCTCCCTGCATCCCCGCGACATCGACATCAGTTCAGCCGATCCAGCGGTCCTCAAATCCATCCTCGACAGCACGCGGACGTACCAGATCCTCGCCATCTGGAGTCCGGACCTTACCGCGGTCGTCTTCTGTTACTTCTTTGCGGCGATGCTGAAAGGTAGTACGGAGTTGCTGGTGAGGCGAGAAGCGGTGGAGCGCGCTTGGGCGAGCGTGAGAGGGAAGAAGGGGACGGACGGGATTGAGGTTGCGGATGTTAAGGCGCGACTGTCGGTACCGGCGAAGGCTGCGTGCGTGCGCTTCCCGATGCTGCAATACAGCCCGAGTACTGACGCGTCTCGGAGGGAACAGCGTCAGCCATTTCTTCAACCTCGTCCTCACAACGTACACCCTTTTCCCCTCGCCTCTTTGTTGACTTCCGCCACTGACCCGCTCTCTCTCGACAGCACTGTCCTTGCTCTCCAACTCTACGCCTGGCGTCTCTTCGTCGTGCCTCAGACGGTCAGTCCTGCATACCCTTCCGTCGGATCTATGCTGATCGTTGGGATTTGTCGTACGATGCAGCCTATCCGCATCGACGACGTCGAAGTTCTCATGGTTGCTCTCAAGCTCCTGCTCGTCGGCTACGCCGCCGACCTGATCTTCAGCGCCTTCAGCATCGAGTTCGTCGCGTTCTTCTCTTCTCGACGGACTGTGCGCTGATCCTTCGCTGTCGAGATGCAGTATATTCATCCACCATCTCTTCACCTTCGCTCTCCTCGTTGTTGGCCAAATCGCAGCCTACAAGACTTCCGGTAGAGTCCTGCCCCTGTCCTCCCCTCGTCCGCCTCTCGCTCACGCCTGCTTCCTCTCGCAGAGCTCAAATTCTGCCGGCTAGCCCAATGGCTGGTCCTCCAAGCAACCCTCGAGCAAGCGGAATACGTTGCGCTGGGGTGCTACCAACTCTCGAAGTATTATTCGATCCAGGAGCGGCCGGAGACGGCGAGGAAGATGCTGAGGGTTGCATATAGAGCGATGAGGGTATCGAGCTACATCTGCTGGGTGCAGAAGTTCTTGCCGGTGGCATTCGCGATTTACTGGCTCAAGCGGCGTGCGCTCACCCTTTTCCCCGTCCTTGCACGACCTCGACTGTGCGGCTAACTCTCCTTTGCCATTCCTTCACGACGGGCAGTCTGGGCAGAAGTCGACTACCTCCCCTGGGGTCGCGCCTGGTGCGCGATGGCCACCACAGTCCTCTCGCTTCTCCTAATCCTCCAAGTCCGTTTCTGCGACGACCAAAGCTCGCTCGCTGCGCAGTGAGTCCCCCTCCTTGCTTCCCCAGCTTCACGCGTACTGATTGGAGTGCGTGCGCAGCTTTCGCCACAAGCTTGAAGGAGGCCCTCCTCCGCCTCGAAATGGGCCGGTCATCCGCTTCCTCCTCCGACTCTTCCGCTCGCGAAATCGCAGGGAGCCTTCTTCACCACTACCGCAGCACGTAGAAGAGTGCACTCAGCTCGATGACGCCGAAAAACCCGTCTGTGAAGCCGGACGCGGTTGACGCCTCCGAGATAGACCTTCCGACACACTCGTTTTGTAGGTCCCGCCCTAAGCGGCTGTATCACTCTCAACACCCTCGTAGTCGCCACTAGGTCTTGTAACACTCACATTCGAAGCGACTTCAGGGGCGCTGGGCGTGCGGTCGTTCGAGCGCCGGCGAACGTGGGTCGATCCCGGGCTTGAGAAGGTCACGCTGTACTTTCTCTGCGTCTCTCGCTCTCCCCGGCGATTCCGTGCTGCCTGCACGTAGCTGTCGAGATCCACAGCGTCGGGTCAGGTGCGCAGGGACGAGCGCCGTCCAGCATCGCCGCCTGCTGTCGAGCCACAGCGGTGGGCACCTGCTGCTGCGAAGGGGCGAGAGCGAAGTGATCGAGCGGCTATGTTTGCGTGCGATTGTCCCGCGGTAATCAAATCAGTAAGGCCTCGCTCGCTCGCCTCCTCGCGTCCGAGTCGCGCGTTGCCTCTTCTCTTGCCTCGCACCGCTCCTTCAGCCATCGTCGCCTTTCTCCTCGCTCTCTTTTGTTGCACGCTGACCGCTGCGTGCACACGAGCGTAGCTGCTCAGGATGCCCGCCATGGCCGCCACTGCGGAGGAGCTCACCACCGCGATGGGACTGGCAAACACCCTCTCAGCGATGCACCTCCTCCTCCCGCGACGAGCAGACCTCGACCTGCCCAACATCACGTCCGCCTCGCCAGCCGTCATCAAGGACATCATCGCAGACACGAGCACCTACGAGATCCTCACCATGTGGGCACCCGACATCTGGGCCATCGTGTTGTGCTACACCTTTGCGGCGCTCTTGAAGGGCAGTCTCGAGCTCATGGTGCGAGGAGAAGCGGTCGAGCGGGCGTGGGCGGCGGTGAGAGGGAAGGAGGGGAAGGTTGGCATCGAGCTTGCGGACGCAAAGGGGAGGTTGTCGGTGCCGGCAAAGGCTGCGTGCGTTCGAGTGCTCGCTCTGGAGAGTGCCGCCAGTACTCACGGCTCGAACGTCGCAGATTGAGCCATTTCTTCAACCTGTTCCTCTCGACGTGCGTTCCGTCCGCCCTGTCAAGTTACGCTCGTCTCGTTTACCCAGCCGCGTCTCACTCGCAGATTCACGCTCATTCTGCAAGTCTGCGCCTGGCGACTCTTCATTGTGCCCGAGACGGTCCGCTCGTTCCCGCCGTTCTCCTTCAGAGCGAAACTGACTCTGTGCGATCTTCAGCCGGTCCGCCTCTTCGACATCAAGCTTCTCATGGGTGCTCTCAAGCTCTTGCTCGTCGGTTACGCCGCCGACCTGCTTTTCAGCGACCTCTGCATCGAGTTCGTCTAGCGTTTCTCGCCTTTCCAGGAGTCCTCGAGCTGACCCTTCGCTCCAGGGTTTTCCTGCACCACCTGTTCACGTTCGCTCTTCTAGTCGTCGGCCAGATCGCCGCGTTCAAGACATCAGGTGCGTTTCCTCGCCATCCCTCCTCCCTCTTGCCCGCTAACATCGCCTTGCACTCCGCAGAGATCAAGTTCTCCCGCCTCGCCCAATGGCTGATCCTCCAAGCCACCCTCGAACAGACCGAGTACATCGCTCTCGGCTGCTACCACCTCTCCAAGTTCTTCGCGCTCCAAGACCGCCCCGAGGCGTCCAAGCGCTTCTTGAAGATCGCCTATCGCTCGATGGTGGTCTCGTCGTACGTCTGCTGGGTGCAGAAGTTCATGCCGGTTGCATTCGCGATCTACTGGCTTGAAAAGCGTGCGTCTTTTCTCGCTCCCGGCGCCGAAAACTAGCTGACCTTTCCTTTCCTGTGCAGTTTGGGAGGAAGTCGACAACTTGCCATGGGGCAAAGCCTGGTGCGGCCTCGCGACAACCGTCATCTCGCTCTTGCTCGTCCTCCAAGTCCGCTTCTGCGACGACCAAGCTTCCCTCGCCGCTCAGTGAGCCTTCCACCCCTTCCCCGCCTCATCGCGCTTGGGCTGATTACTCCTCGCTCGCAGCTTCCGACACAAGTTGCACGGCGGCCCACCTCCACCTCGCACCGGACCCGTCATGCGCTTCCTCCTCAGGCCGCTCCGCTCGAATCGCAAGAAGCCTTCGTCTACCGAGCGGGTCGAGGAGGGCGCGAGCGAGGTGCAGGCGGTCAAGAACCCGTTTGCGGATCCGAGTATGGGTGCGTACGAGTCTCGCTTGAGGTTGCAGGCTGGGACTGACGAACGAACCTTGTTCCCCTCGCAGACGAGCTGCGACCGGCCATCACGCACGCCTCCTCCGCTTCGAGCATCGAATCGCTCCAGACTCCTCTCAATCTTGCATCGACCGGCGCAGTCGCTGCCTCGCACGAAAAAGCCTGAGCCTCATACACCGGTTCCTGTTGTGCTAGATCCCTAATCCCTCTCGCGGTTGTTTTTCGCTGTATGACTCTGCATCTTCTCGCGGTAGCTCTGAGATGCTGTACTCTAGCGCTCGGTAGCTCTCCAAGCATGCATTGTGAGGGAGAACGCAGAGCGGGCAGAGGCTTGGGAAGGCCAATCCTCCTTGCGCTCCTCTCGCTCACTTCGCTCGTCTCGTAGGCCTCTCTGGCACGATCCAGGCCTCTCAGACTTGCACAGCCAGCGTCCGAAGCCGCCGCCGTCGCCTCCGAGTGCCCTCTTGCCCGGCCTGTCCTCCTCGCCTCATCCTCGACCGCTCCCACCTCATCTCGCCAATCTCACCATGACAGCCCGCCAGACCTTCGAAGTCGGTTCCCAGTGGCCCCTCTACGCGCCGGAAGTGTACTTCGAGCTCGCAATGCTACGCTGCGCCGGTTCGTCCACTTTCCCTCGCGCTTCCCCTCGCTTGCGTCGCTCACAATCGTCGCGAGACCAGCCGAGCAAGGCTTCCAGCCCGGCAAGCTTACCAAGAGACGCACGGACAAGCGGATGACTGGCAAGATCTACGAGATCGGCTGCCTACACCCTTCGTGCCCCTTCTCCGTCTCGCTCCACGACTCGATCAAGCTCGCGGAGTGCGTCACCTCCGACGTTCGTCTCGCCCACAATCACCCGCTCGTCGTCGGCAACGGACCCTCGGCAAAGGAGCTGGAGAAGGCGGAGGGGAAGGTTATGGCCGCAGCGAAGACAGAGCTGGCGAGGTTGCGTGCGCCGGCGGGTTATCGCGAGGGCATCGAGAAAGAGGAGGCGGAGGACGTGTTGTGGCCTTCGTGCGAGCAGGAATGCGTGTTGTGGGATTTGAGGGACGTTTGGGGCGAGGAGAGGGCGAGGGAGTGGGAGAGGGCGTTCAGGGAGGAGGGGTTGTTGGCGAGTGATTACCCCGTGCGTCAGCATCCGTCTCAACGAAGCATACGCGGAAGTCTGACCCGTACACCCGCAGAACCCCTCGACCTTCGACGGTCCGCACCCTCTCACCGGCCCTCGCGCAAAGCGTCTCCCCGGATGCGGCGCCAAGCCTCCTGTCAAGGTCGACTTCGAGTCGCAGAAGCCTGGCGAGGATCGCCAGCTGCGCAGGAGGAAGCCGGACGCGCCGAAGAAGACGTTCCCCAAGCTGTCGTCGTCGGAGGACGAGGAGGACATGCAGGTCAAGGTCGGCAAGAAGCGTGTCGTCCACGTCACGCCTCCGACGGTCCCGCCTTTCCTCCAATCGACCAAGAGCTGGGACCTCAAGGCGTTTGAGCAGAGTCTGGAGGCCTACACTCGCGCGAACGGCTTTTCGACGAAGAAGTGCTCGTCCAACTCGCCTCGCCTTGCGTATACCTGCACGGTCGTGTCGTGCGGATGGCAGGTCGTCCTCAAGCCGCAGTTTGGCATCCAGGAGTGGTTGGTGGACGACAAGGCGAGCGTGTTTGCGCACAGGCACGAAGCTGGTGCGGGAAACGGGAAGGTCAAGCCCGAGGTCGAGAAGAAGCCGGCGGTACGCATCGGTCGTAGATACAGCGAGCGCTCGTTGCTGACGCAAACTCACGCGACAGGCGAATCACGGCGACCCCTCGACGTTCCGCCTTCCTCCCGAGTACAAGCTGCCCGTGAGCAAGATCGACGTCGACAAGGTCGCAGTGCGGTACGAGGACGGATCGGACGACGAGTTCTTCGCCATTGACCCGCGTGTCCCTCATCGCAACCGGAAGAAGCTGCCGCCAAAGCCAGGTCGCGGCAAGTCGATCCCGCCGCCGTTCGTTCCCGCGCCCGCCTTCAACGAGATCGAAGATGAGCCGAAGGCCGACCGCTCGCCGACCTTCGTCGCCCAGCCCCCGACGCCGGACTCGCCCGCCTATGCCATCGGCGCGCCTGCTGCGCCCGTTCCGCCCTACTTCGCCGCCGCCTACCCGCAACCCGCCCCTTGGTACGGCTACTCGCCGCAGCAGTACCCGTCGTCGCACTTCCAGCTGCCGCACTGGGTCCCGCCAGCTCCGCAGACGCCGGCCTACACGCACGCCGCGCCGCCTTACTCGCCGTACCCGATCCCGCTCGCTCAGCCTGTTCAGCCCATTACGCAGCCCATCACGCTCGAGGAGTACTTAGCAGACCTCGACCAGCAAGGTCTGTTCGAGTACAGCGCATATGCGCCCGCACTCCGCCGAGCGGGCGTCAACGAGCCCGCACAGCTCGAGCGTCTCGCCGAGAAACACCTCGACAAAGTCGAAACCGCGCTGAGGAGGGCGGACCACACGGATGAGCTGCTGCTCGAGGCGTTCATCGACGACCTGAGGGCGGCAGTGGACGAGAAACAGGCGAGGTCGAAGCGGTCGGAGGCGCCTTCGTGGGTCAAGGAGTCGCAGTAAGGAGACCCCGGCGGAAAGCGCTTGAGTCGTAGCAATCGCTTAGCACGTGTCGGAGAACGTCGCTTATCTCGGAAGGGCAGTCATGCTGTCAGCGTTAGCAGATACGCGAGAGTGGAGCTGGCTGCGCTGCGATAGGTGTTACTGCTTCGAGCGTCCTACTTCTTTCCCTTCTTCTTCTTCTTCGCCGCTGACGTGTCCTCCGCCACCTCCTTCTGGGGCAGCGTCCATCCAGGAGCGGCTGTCAGCACCTCGACACCAGTCGGCGTGATCAGCAGGGTCTCCTCGAACTGCGCCGAAGCCTTGCCATCGGTCGTCACCGCCGTCCACTGCGAGCCGGAATAGGAAGAGGAGAGATCGTCAATAGCATGTCGAAAAGCGGCCGAAGCAAAGCGAGAAGAACGCACGTCGTCCGGCCAGTGCTTCTCCTTCTGGATACCCGCACAGATCATCGGCTCAATCGTGAACGTCTGTGGGCGAAGAGGGTAAGCAAGCGGGAGAAGCGGCGGACGGCAACAGCAGACGAACCTGTCCGACGCGCATCGTGCCCGAGGCACGGTTACCGGCGTAGTGCTGCAAGACGGGGAGGGTCAGTCTCAACTTCGCCAAACGGCGGAGCGATGTAAGCGAAGCTGAGCTTACCGGTACGTTCGGCGCGCAGTGGAAGAGTCTGCAGACAGAGCAAGGTCAGCGCCTCGCACATAAGCTCCGGAGGCAGCAAGACTTACTGGTTGATACCATGTCCGACATAGGTCTTGTTCGTCTGGAAACCCTTCTTGCTGACGATACCTTCGATGACCTTACCAACGTCCTGGTACTGCGTTCCCGGCTTGCAGATTCGGATTGCCTCGTCTAGCGCTTCTCGCGAGCAGGCGATGAGGTCAAGGTTCTCCTGCGAGACGGACGAACCGACGGGGTCTGGAGGCGAGGAGGGGAGTGAGCGAAGCCAACGTATTCGAGGCGACGAGCGCGTACAGGTCGCGTTCAAGTCTCCGTGGAAGCCGCCGTGGTAGAGGGTGACGTCGAGGTTGATGATGTCGCCGTCTTCGAGTGGTCGTGCGTCGGGAATGCCTGCGCACGGCTTGAAGGTAAGCGAGCGAAACAATCCGGCGCAAGCGAGAGAAGCGCACCGTGGCAAATGACCTCGTTGACGGATGTGCAGACGGATCGAGGGAAGCGGTGATAGTTGAGCGGACTAGGGTACGAGTCTCGCTTGATGCACTCCTCGTGAACGATCGCATCCAGTTCGAGGGTGGTGATGCCGGGTCGAACAGCCGCCGCCGCAATGTCGAGTACTTCCCGCGCGAGCTGTACGGGGAAGAAGGGTGAGCTCGCTTCATTGACGAGGCTTGTGAGAAGCGGACGCACCTTGCAGACTTTCCGCATACCCTCAATCTCCTCCGCGTTCAGGACTTTCCCTTGTCGCTCCATACGTCCCGCAGCCTCAGAAGGGGAATCGCCTTCAGCTGTCATTCCCGAAGGAAGGACGGGGAAGAGTCAGTACTCAGCTCACTTCGGGAAGCCCATACGCAATCGTCTTTGCCACCTCCTCCGCCTTATCGAATATCCGCCCGCCCCACACACCGGTCCATCGCTGAGGAATGGACTCGAGATCCTCACTTCGGTTCGCGTAGTCTGGTCGAGGAATGTGGTCCGGTACTTGGCGCTTCGGGACGGGCTCGACGGGCATGACGGCTCGCAGCTTGCCGGTGTACTTGAACTTGCCGTCGAAGCCGTCCTTGGCTGCGCGACAAAGTCGTGGAGGAACAGCTGGTAAGTGTTATGCGAGAGCTAGAAGGAAGGCAAGCAGGACGTACTGCCTTCGGGGAAGTCGTACTTCGGTGTTGGTGCCGCTGCGGGCTTGTGGAACTTTGCGTTGTGCTTCGGGTCTGTAGGAACAGCGAGACAGGTCAGCAGCGCGCATGGTAAGAATAGTACGGACGCCTCGAGACTGACAGTTCATAGCGAAGCACTTCTGGCCGCAGAAGAAGGAACCCGAGATCTTGAGACTGTGCAAAGGAGTCCAAGGTCAGTTCGCTGGCCCTCTAAGCGCCTCGTATGCGATGTCGAGACGGCCGCCGCCTCGAGGGGAGATGAAGTTCCTTCTCGCCCAACAGCGCTCGAGGAAAGCTGAAAAGGGCTCAGAAAGAACGCACGATTGACACTTTGGGCACTCCAGGTTTCCTGCCTCCTTCCCGCATCCGTTCGAGCACATCCTCCCGGATCCTGCGACGGGAGTGCCGTCTTCCTTTGGCGGCGGTGGAGGCGCGACAGCGGCGCCGTTGGCATTCGCGGCGGCAGTCGAAGGATCAGACATCGTAGCAGGCCGAGCAGCAAGACTCGGAGACGCGGATGAGGAAGAAGCGAAGCAATACAAAGGCAACTCGTATTCAGCCCATTACAAAGGTCGCACGACTCAACGTACTCGCTGGAAAGGACTGCTAGAGCGAGAAGATGCATAAAATACCAACATGAAGCACCGTGAGTCTACCGTCTATCGCCCGAAGCCAATAGTACTCGCCCCAGGTCCGCCTCACCGCTTCGCCTTCTTCGCCTGCCCACCGTTCTGCGTCGCAACGAGCTTCTTCTCCGGCAGTGTCCAGCCTGGCGCAGCCGTGAGGACTTCGACGCCGGTAGGAGTGATGAGGAGTGTCTCCTCGAACTGGGCGGACGCTTTGCCGTCGCGGGTGACGGCGGTCCACTGCGCGCCTAGCGAGGTCAGCGGAAGTCGAGTTGAGTGAGCGGGTAGAACGCACATTGTCGGGCCAGTGCGTGTCGCGTGCGGAACCGACGCAGATCATGGGTTCGATGGTGAAAGTCTGCGCAGAGAGACGAAAGTCAGCTTGCGAAACAAGTTGGTAAGACAGATCGATGCACCTGTCCTACGCGCATCGTGCCCGACGCTCGACTGCCGGCGTAGTGCTGTGACGAAGGAGGTTAGCGGAGACGCAGCGGAACATCTGAATTAGCGGACGCACCGGCACGTTTGGTGCAGGCGCGTGGAAGAGTCTGCGCGGACAGCGCACGGTCAACAACTCGCTTGGACGGTTCATCGTCAGGATAACAGCGAGAGAAGCACGCACTGGTTGACCCCATGCCCAACGAAAGTCTTGTTCGTCGAGAACCCCCTAGCAGTCGCGACCTCCTCAATGACCCTTCCAACGTCCTGGAACTGCGTGCCGGGCTTGCAGATGCGGATCGCTTCGTCGAGACATTCGCGGGAGCAGGCGATCAGGTCGAGGTTTTGTTGCGAAACGGAGGGGCCGACCGGGTCTGCGGGTGAAAAAGGTCAGTTGGGGGCGAGCTGAGAATGCGAAGGGAGGTAGTGACGCACAGGTAGCGTTCAGGTCTGAGTGGAAGCCGCCGTAGTAGAGCGAGACGTCGAGGTTGATGATATCGCCGTCCTCGAGCGGTCGCGCGTCGGGGATGCCTGGAGGAAGCCGAGTCAGCTCGGCCCGTTGAGCGTCCGAGCTGAAGGAGTTGCTCACCGTGGCAGATGACCTCATTGACGGATGTACAGACAGAGCGAGGGAACAAACGGTAGCCTAGCGGACTCGGGTACGCATCCCGCTTGATCGTCTCCTCGTGAACGATGCGGTCGATATCCAGCGTCGTCATACCAGGCTTAATAGCTGCGCCGGCGATGTCGAGCACTTCGCGGCCGAGCTGTGAAGACGTCCGTGAGCGAGGGGAGAAAGCGAGGAGGGGAAGAGGCGGCGCACCTTGCAAACCTTCCGCATGGACTCAATCTCCTCCGCATTCAGCACTCGTCCCTGACGCTCATTCAGCATCGCAATCTCCTCCGAGAACGAGCGGCCTTGCACTGCGAAGCCACGGTTGAGAAAATCAGCATCGCCTTGCACTCGCTGACGACTCGAGGACGATATGCTGCCGCATCGTTTCAGAAGACGAAAGCACCCAGACCGAAAGCACCCAGACCACGTACCGTTGTTCGCATAGTCCGGCCGAGGAATGTGCTCCGGCACTTCACGCTTCGGGACCTCCTCGAGCGGCATCACGGCCCGCAAATTGCCTGTGTACTCGTACAAGCGGTCGAAGGCGTCCTTCGCTGTGCCACCACGCGCCAAAGTATCACGAGACTTGTCAGCGTCTTGACGAGCGCTCTGCGGGAGGAAAGACGACACGGACGCACTTCCTTCCGGGTAGTCATACTTGACCTCGACCTTCGGAGGCGGCTTGTGCATCGCCTTGACATGCTTAGGGTCTGTACATCACACAAAAGTGCTCGTCAGCCCCTTCCTGCGCGAGATAGACCGCGCCGAGAGGAAGCGCAAGCAGTCGCGGGACGCACAATTCGCAGCGAAGCACTTCTGGCCGCAGAAGAACTGGCCCGCAATGCCGAGTCTGCGCGAACGAGGGCACTGTCAGCTCCTCCAGTCCTACGAGCGGGTCGTCGTCGCGCCAACAACCCTTGTACAAGTCGTTTCTCGGCACGCTCCTCACGCCTGCCACCTCGCTCGTTGGGCCGGCGGAAGGAGAGAGAAAGTCGTCTAGACGCACGCTTGACACTTTGGGCACTCGAGCTTGCTAGCCGGCTGGCCGCACTTGTTGGCGCATCGCTCAGGAGTCGAAGAGGGGGAGTTGGCGGCGGCGGGAGGAGCGGCAGGCGAGGCGGCAGAAGCGCCGTTCGGTGTAGGAGAAACGCCAGGCATTGTAACAGTCTCAGCAAGCGAGAAGAGCGAGGTCGAGAGAGAAGACGAATGTCAAGAGTGATATCGCCAAGTCTCGCCTGTGCAGTCTCGCCGTGACACTCTCCCTTTGCGAAGTATACGACCGGATACTACCTGCAATACAGCCCACAGAACGAAAACAACAGTCTGAGTCGCCAAACCCAAACCTCACACGCTCCAACCGCTGCCGCCCGCCTTTCGCTCCTCCTCCTCGTGCTCTCCTTCGGCATCCAGCGCGGCCCCAGCAAGCACCGTAGCCCACTTCCTCGCACCCTCCTCCGCCTCTTGTTCCCCCGGCGTCGGAGGCGGGTCGAGGTCCGAATCCGCCTCCTGCTCTTCACTCGACAACCCCTCGTCCTCAGACTCGCCCAAGCCAACAGGCGACCTCGGCGGACTCTCAAACAACAACGAGTCCCTCTTCCCCCTTCTCCCTCCACTGCCCCTCCCCCTCGCTCCCTCACCCTGAGCAGCAAGGGAAATCGCACTCGTACTCGCCGCCCTAGGACCCAACAAAGGGTGCTGGCTCGACGCGAATCGATACGTGACGCCTTGCGGAGTCGTCGTAACGGGCTGATGGAGGGGGAGGGCGAATGCACGGCCTGGAGGGGGCGATTGGAGCGTGAAGGGGCTTCGGGTGCCGGTGCCGGCTGTGGAGGTTGAGGGTGTGGGAGAGGACGAGCGGAGTCTGCGGGGAGTAGAGGATGCGGAGGGATGGACGGAGGATGGGCGGTAGAACCCTGCGCGACGCGGTGTCCAGGTGTAGGAGTTTGCGGCGGACGAGGCGGTGGAGATCACGGATGGTGCGGCAGGCGGAAGAGGGGGTTGTTGGAGTGGGAGGAAAGGAGAGGTCGAAGGAGGAGGCGAGTGATCCGAGTCTTGAGCCGTCCGTGGACGGTCCTGCGAGACCCTCGGTTCCTGCTCCAGCTTCTCCTCCCGCCGACTCTCCTTCACCACCTTCCAGACCGTCTCTTTTTCTGTCCGCCCGGGCAAAGCCCCAACAACCGGCCCGACAATCCAATCCCACACTACACTCTTCGCACCAAACGCGTCCCTCCTCAAACCCGTCCAGAGAATCAAGAGCTTGACGAGTTCCCAGCGCGCTTCGGCTGCTGCCATTGCGCGGACGGAGTATGCCGGTACCGAGGGCGAGGGAGAGAAAGAGGAGGGATAGGCGAAGTATGACCATGAGAGGGGGAGGGACGTGGGTAGGGGATCCCAGGGTCGAGAACGGGGTTGCGGGAAGGTCGAGCTTCGGCGAGGCGGGACGGAGGACGTAGGAGGAGACGCGATGAATGATGAGGGGAAGAAGCGCGGGAGGGAAGGGAGACGCGCGAGGTGAGGGGCTGGGTCGAGCGACGGGTACCGCTGGACGAGTTCGCGTGCCGCAAAGCGCGTCCGAAGGGCGGTGGGGAGGATGTACAGTCGCAGGAAGTGGAGGTAGGTCTGTCGGAAGGATCGGAGGGTGTCGCGCACGCGTGTTGGGAGGGTGAAGATCGAGGAGCGAGGAGAGGGGGCGGCGGTCGAGGGCGTCGTCCGCAGGCTGTCGAGGAGGGAGAGCGCCGCAAAGAGCAGCCAGAACGATAGCACGTGCTGCTCCTCGTCATCGTCTTCGCCCCCTGCGCCTGTTGCCGCGCGCTGTTCACGCTCAAGTAGCCTCACTGTCCGTCCGAGCGCTTCGCCGACTCCCAAGGCCCACAGCATTCCCCGCCACTGACTCCTCCATCTTATGACTGCCGACACGAGTCCCAGCAGCGCGACCAGGACGATTGAGCGCTCCGAGACGAGTCCCCACCGCAGGAGGAGCGCGGCCGGTTTGGACGAGAGCAGCCATCCCTCGACTGCTGCGACGCGCGGTATGACTGGGTCGGTGAGCAGGCGTGGTAGTGGGTGCGTCGGTGCGTGTGTCGCTGCGAACGACGCGAGTGGGAGGGTGGTCGACTGTTCGCCGGGTAGTCGATGAGGACGCGGGTCGTCCATTGATCCCGTTCCACCGCGTGCGGGCGGGGTTCGGCGACTCTAGCAGCCGTGTAGCAGGCAGTGCGTGCCTCTAGCAGCCCCAGCGAGTCCAGCAAGCGGTGTCGAGCGAGTGTCTGTCCGCCAACCTCCTCGACACGACTTTACGACCGCCTTCAAACTCGCACGGGTTCCATCCGGTCCCAGTGTAGCCTGTGTAGTAGTGCTTCATTAGTGCACTACACGCAATCGCGCATTTTCCCCGTTGGCGAAGAGGACCCCGCTCTCCGCGACGACCCTCGCCTCACGCTCTTCACACCACGCTCACAGGGCGAAGCCAGGGCTGCCCAGCTGCGAACAGACGCTGCTTCACTCGCAATGCTCCCACTCGGCGGCGGCGTCGCACCGGCGCTCTTCCACTCGCGACCCACGCCCTCGCCATCGACTTGCAAGGCCGCGTTCGAACACGACACGACTGCGACGGTGCTGTCGAGCCTGATCATCGCAGGACTCCTCCTCTCGTACGCACCGCAGTACATCCGCATCATCCGCCACAAGAACAGCGAGGGCTTCTCGCCGCTCTTCCTCCTCTTGGGCGCAACCTCGTCTGCCAGCTCGTTGGGCAACATCGTCACGTTGCAGTGGGGTCAGGTCGCCTGCTGCCAGTACCTGGTGCGTCATCGCGGTTCTTTTGAACCCGAGGCCGCGATTTGTTTGGCTGACCACGCTCTCCCTCTCTTCCGCTCGCGCTTCCGCCCTCCCCACATGGATCTGCACGCACACGCTTCGTCCTACTCCTCCTCGTACACGCTTCAATCACCCCAGTCCAAGGGCCAGTGCGCCGAGTCGGTCCTCGGGATCGCGCAGGTCTTCACCCAGTGGTTCTGCTTCTCCCTCATGTGCGTGCGCACACTCCTGCCTCTCCCCATGCGAAGCTAATCACCCTTCCCTCCCGCAGCTTCATCCTGTATCTCGTCTACTACCCCCTCAGCTCGAAATACGTCCGCTCAGTTCCTATCGCATCGTCCGCCCTCCCTCAACGTCAACGGAAACCCTTCCTCACCTCCCTCGTGCCCGACTTCATGCGCACCACGACTCCCTCAAACCTGATCCGTCCTTCGCGCTCCTCCGCCTCTCTCACAAGCGACGTCTCCTCAGCAGACGACGAGACAGACGACGAGCGCGCGTTCAATCCCTCGACTTTCCTCCTCCCCGGCCAACTGCGCAGGGGGGAAATCATCCTCTCTTCCGAATACCGCCACGCAGTCTCCCTCTTCCTCCTCACAGTCCTCCACTTCCTCCTCACCTTCCTCACAACCTTCATCCTCCTCCTTACCCTCCCGAAAGCCGAGACGCCGCATCAGGGAACGCCTTCCCCTTGGGATCCCGTGCCGGGCAACGGAGGCGGACGGGAACACCCGAGCGAGAGGGCGGTCAGGGTTTGGGCGACGACGTTGGGACTCGTGAGTGTTGCGCTCGGGTGTGCCCAGTATGCGCCGCAGCTCGTGCACACGGCGCGGAGGAGGCTCGTGGGAAGCTTGAGTATCCCGATGATGATGCTCCAGGTGCGTTCGGGCCCCTTTCGTCTGTCCCCGCCCTCTCGAAGCGCGAAAGACTGACTTGTACGTACCGGACTTGACCGCGCAGACCCCCGGCTCCTTCGTCTTCGTCTACACGCTCGCCATCCGACCCGGCGTAAACTTCACAGGCTGGGCAACCTACTTTGTCACGGGCGTCCTGCAGGGAACGCTGCTCGTGTTGTGTTTGGTGTTTAGGCGGAGACAAGCGAGGGAGGGGGTGGACGATTGGGGCGAACCGCTGCCTGGGCGGGAGGGAGAGGGGGAGCAGGGTGGGGCGAGGGGAGGGGAGAGGGAGAGGTTGTTGCGATGAGCGGGGGAGAGGATGGGGGCGGGTTCTTGGTTAATGAAGGCGGGCGCGAGATTTCCTCGCGTCTCACCGGTTCCCGGGTGTGCACTTTCGTTCGTTCCTGTTCCTTTGGGCTAGCGTAGACCCTGTACAGTCGTGGCTGCATCAAGGGCGTTCCTTTTCGCTCGTTCTCGCAGGAGCAGGGAAACTCGACGTCATATCCTCAATCGCGGTCGGCCCAGTCACAGTCGTGAGTCGACGGAGCAGTGTAGGCGATGCTTGATGCTGCCAGACCGCCGAACGAAGGAGACCTTGGCGAATCCTCCTCGACACACCTCTCTTACTCTTTGACGTCTCCCTTTCGCGCTCACAACGCTCAGGCTGGCCTGCTCAACCGACTCATCGACTCAAATTAAGCTTGCGACCACCCGTCCCGCCCCTCACACCGCGCCATGTCGCTCATCCGGCCCTTCTCCGCCCTCGACCTCTTCGACTTCAACGCCATCAACCTCGACGTCTGGACCGAGACGTACGGCGTGAGCTACTACCTCAGCTACCTGATGCACTGGGGTGACTTGTTCTCGTGCGTCTTGCCCTTCTTGAGCTGTTTGAGGAGGAGCAGGGCGGTGGGGAGATGAGCATTTGAAGGCTGATAGGCTTGTACGGGTGAAAAGGGTGGTCGAGTCGGCTGGTGGACAGGCAAAGTGCAGAGGAATCGGCTTGCAAGGCGCCGCAGGACGGGGAAGCGGGAGTAAGACGGCCGGAGGGTTCGGAGGAGGAGAGGGAGGGGGACTGATGGGTTACGGTGCGTTCTTCGACTCCTCTGGATTTTTAGTGAGATCTGAAGAGTGTGCGAGCGCCCGCAGTGATGGGCAAGACTGAGGGTCGAGGACGGGATTGGCAGTGAGTCTCCCTCCTCCAGCTGCGACCTCCTGCTCCTCACGCTCGAAGGAACCCGCTGACCACGCAGGAGTGATTCACAGTGGACACGTATCGGCTATTACCGTCTCGCCGCAACACCGACGACTAGGTCTCGCGAGCATGATGATGGACTTGCTCGAAAAGGTCTCGGAGCGACAAGAAGGCTGGTTGTGAGTCTCCTCCTCACACTGCGCACTCGCGTGACACCGTCGTTTCACGGCTCCTTGCGGCTGAATGTGTCAGGCGGAGCTGACCTGCGTACCTCTCGCAGCGTCGACCTCTTCGTCCGACAATCGAACAACCTCGCAATAGGTCTCTACGAATCGCTGGGCTACATGATCTATCGGAGAGTGCAGGCGTACTACGGAGGCGGGCCGGGCGAGAAGGACGAGGATGCATACGGTGAGTTCGGCTCGTCCTTGTCATTGCCTGATCTCGCGCACGCATTTCCGCTCTGCATCGAAGATCTTCGATGTGACGAGCCTAGCTGAGCTCTCGCTGGTACAGACATGCGGAAACCGTTGCCGCGGGATACGGACAAGCTCTCGATACAGCTACCGCGCGGCGCGAAGGACGGGCGAGACGTCGTAGTACAACCAGAAGACATCGTCTTCTGAGTCTGATGCTAACGCGACGTACCATAATCATTCCTAAGCTCTGCAGAGAGAAGCACGTTGTCGACAATCCCGCTCAGCCGTCCCTTCCTCCCGCAACCTTCGCCTTCAGATCCTCCTCGAACATAATCAGCGCATACTTGTCCGTCGACCTCAGCTTCGACAAGTCCTTGACCAGCCGCTTGCAGTTCTCGGCCGTCGCTGCGACTCGCTCGAGCGCCTTGTGGTTCTTGAATCCGAGGTGGGCGAGGTCCGAGGCGAAGATGGAATAGTCGACTGCTCCGCCGGTGTCGAGGGCGGTGAGGTAGGCGAGGAATGTGGGATCGGGCGCCGCGCGCGAAGGCAAGGGAGCGGAAGAGCTGGGCGCCTTGAAGGACAAGACTTGGAGCTCGTGCTCCGCCTTGACTTCCTGCTTGATCTCCGCGCTCGACGAGGAGGACTCGCTCTTGCGCTTCTTTGTCGCTGGCGAGTCGGACGACGTGCTGCTTCGCTTGCTGCCGCTGGCACTGAGGCGTTTCGAGGGGGAAGGCGAAACGACTGAGGACGGCGCGCGCTCCGGCGGCGCGAGGACAGCTTCATTGACGAACGCCAAAGGTGCCGGGTCTGAGGCAGAGGAGGACTGCGAGGCTTTGTTGGCTGTCTGGACGAGATCCCGGGCGACCTTCTTCGGCGTGACCGGCGCAGTCTCCTGCTTCGAGCGGCCAAGTGATCGGCTTTCAGCCACTCCTTCTAGGCTGAGACCTGGAGGCATACGCACCATTCGCTGGTCCCTTTCGCGCTTGCCGCTCCACCGTTCACCTTGTTGGCCGCGACTGTCGTTCCTTTCGCGCCCTTCCAGCTGCTCGACCTCGCCCTGCCCTTCACCTGCGCTCTCTGGCGACCAAGTGCGACAGACGCGTCTGAGACAGCCTTCGTGAGCGGACTAACGGCGGCGAGAGGGTGTGCGAGAGGATCAGAATCGGGAGAAAGCGAGTTGTCGAGGACGCCTTGAGACTGCACACGTCGATTCAAGCGTTGTCAGTGCCTCGGCCTACTCGACTCGGTGTTCAAGAACGCACCGGGTAGCCCTCGACGACCAGACCGTCCCCGAGCATCTTCTTCTCAAACTGCTTCGCCCGCTTGAAGCCGATCGCGACCCACACGTCCCAGATGACCAACTGCTGTTGAGACGATGCCCACCGCGTCACTCCTTCCCTCTTGAATACGTCCGCAAGCTTTTTGAGTCGCGCAAACTCCCTGAAAGCGCCCGTCCTCAACTCCTTCCGTACGCCAGCCATGTCTTCGCCGCAGGCGAAGCGGACGTCATCGGACAGCCTGGAAGCGGAGTGACTGTGACCGAAGTAGGCGTACGAGATGAAAGGGCTTCGCTTGTCGACGTCTTTTCGAGAGGAGGACTCGGACGGTGCAAGTGCACTTCCCCTTCGCCGTGTGTGCGCAGCCCCAGAACGTGTGGGTAGCCGGAACGTAGTTCGTGTCGTCCCAAGACGGTGCAAAGTCGCGGCGAGCTGTTCGAAGCGGCTGTGAGCGCTGTATGAGCCAGAGAAGGCGAGAGGACGCACTGGCTTCCTTGCGGAAGGCGAGCTCGAAGCAGGACTCTTCCGTGTCCCAGGCAGGAAAGCGAGAGCCGATTTGGATGCGCTGGGGTGGCTGAGCGACGGGCATAGAGCGAGGTGAGCGAGACGAGTGAACGAGCGGAAGGAGAGGAGGACGGCATCGCTTTGGACGAACTACGCAGTTGAGCATAGGATTCCAAGCAGTCTCAGATGTCGAAGGCGACGCTATCAAGACTACGAAACCGCAAAGCCGCCTCAACCCGCCGCGCCCCTCGCTCTCTCCCTCAAGTCCTCCTCGAACTGCATCAACGCCAACTCATCCGCTCCGTCCGGCTTAGCCAGCTTCTTGACAAGCACCTTGAGCTTCTCGTCCGTTTTGGCCCATCGTTCGAGCGCTGTACCGTTCTTGATGCCGAGATATTCGAGCGTCGGCGCGAAGGAGGAGTAGTCGAAGCCGCCGAACGGGTCGAGCGTTGAAAGGTATTCGACAAGCGTAGGCGCGGGGCTCGCTTCAGGCTCGCGCGATGTCGGAGAGCGAAGCATGGGCGGGATAGCGCCAGCTCCGTCCGCATGAAATTCGGTTGCGGCAGTCGCGATGCCCAACTCGGGCGACATCTCACGCTTAATCGCGAGTCCGGGCGGCGTCGGCGTCGGCGCACCCTCCCTCGTACGTGACGAGTGAGAGGACGATGTCGTGCGAGGCTGGGGACTCGCAGAGAGGCTGGAGAGCGAGGATTGGGCGGAACTTGGTGTTGTCTTCTGGCGCTCGGGGCTCGTAGGGGTGTCCTGAGCCGAAGTACTGCTCGCTTTAACCTTCTTGCGCTTCGTCGGGGTGACAGGCAAGTCCGTCTGCCAGAGTTGGGAAGGTCAGCGACAAGCGAGTCCTCTGCCTCGCCTATTTGGAGTGGACAGCGTGCGAGGAGTACTTTGACTCACGAGGTCGACTTCGACGACGCTCACGCTGCGTCGCTGCTTTCCCTTCATCTGCGAGACGAGCGTCGTCTTGTTCTTCGACGAAACGCCTTTTGGGGTTGTAGATGGCGAGTCCGGAGATTTCGGCGCAGCGTCCAGGCGGGCAGTCGCAGACGATGGCGGAGAAGGGGGATTGTTGAGCGGGCTGATCTTGGCGAGCGGGTGGTCGAGCGGGTCGGTGGAAAGAGAGTTGGTCTCGTCGCCGAAGATGCCGCCGGTCTGCGAACATCGTCCTAATGTCAGCGGATGCTCGTTCGTGGAATCACGCACGACGCACCGGATAGCCCTCAGCCGCACGTCCTTCCGCCAAGAGTGCCTGTTCGAACCGCTCAGCCCGCTCCTTGCCCGCCGCAACCCACACGTCCCACACAACAAGCTGCTGCGCGACATGCGGAGCCACTTCCGTGTCCGTCGAAGTCGTAGAGCCCCGCTTAGCTCGGCGTAACTTGACGAACTCGCTCTTCGCCTCTTCTTCCAGCTCGTCGCACGCCGCCTCGAGCTCCTTGCGCAGGTCCTCCCGCAGCGCCGGACTCATCTCGCACTGCGGATGCGCATGCTCGAGGCAGACGTCCGTCACGCGCGCTTCCCCGGTGGTGGGGTCCGTCGAGAGCGAGGCGGAGAAGGTGCAGAAGCCGTCGCCCTGCGCTGGCTCGTTGCAGGACCAGTCGTAGTGGGACTTGGTGTAGCTCTGGCGGTTCCAGCAGGGCTCGAAGTCTCCGGCGACTGTCTCGTGAGGCGTCAGCTGCGTTGCGAGGGGCGAAGAGAGAGGACGCACCCGCGAGACGACGAAAGGCGATCTCGAAGCAGAGCGAGTTCTCCTTGTCCCAGGCAGGAAAGCGAGAGCCAATCTCGATCGTCTGAGGCCGTACAGCAGCGGTCATGGCGTGAGGCGTCAGGAGCGAGTGAAGGGGAGGAGGGAGAGAGGCGAGGGTGAAAGCTCGCGGCTGCTCAGCGACGAGCGGCGCCATGCAAGGGCAATGGGAGACACAACAGCGACTCTGTCATCTATAACGAGTCTACACAGCCAGAAGGAGACGTCTCCGCCGACCTCTTCCTCGGCCCTTCCTCCCTCTCCTCAGAACTTGTACCCAAACTCGCGCTCGAGGTACTCCCGCATCGGCCCAGTCTCCATGTCCACCCATTCGACATCCCGCCCCTCCAGACTGCCCTTCCCCTCGTGTCCGCCTGTCGTATATACCTTCGCTCTTCGCACGTCCTGTCCCTCCTTCTCCGCGAACATCATACTCCGCCGCGCACCGCCTGTACCGGGTAATAGACGCGTGACAAGCCAGAAGGCGTAAAAGCTGCCGACTTCGTGGGTGGCGGAGAAGTGGTGTAGGAGGCGGTAGTCGAGGAGCGGGATGGAGAGGAGGTGGAAATGGAATTGGGGAGACCAGTAGCCGGGAGTCGAGTCGGTGATGGGGAGAGAGAGGGGAGTGTTGGGCGGAGGAATGAAGCGGTAGAAGGTCCAGCCTGGCATTGTGTCGATGGGCGGCGTCTGGTGTGGGCTGAGAGGAAGCCCCTCATTGACGATCTTGAACGCCTCATATTCGTTCAAGCCGAGTACCGTCTCGCCGCTCGAGAGCTTGACAGGCACAGGGCATCCCCAAGGACCCCATGCCGCATCGACGAGGTATCGCGCGTCGCTGCCTTCCCAGTCGGCAACCATCAGCTCATGCGTCAACGTGCCCCACTTCCAGCCGTCGGGGTGCGTCCGTGGGTCGTTTCCGAGCGACTTGAATGTCCGGCCGACGAGTTCGCTCACGCGGAAGCCGAAGAAGCGGAGGAATGCGGCGAAAGTTGGGTTGACGCTGCGAGTCAGAGCGACGACGGTCAGCTGTCGTCGGCAAGGAAGGAAGGACTGCGCCGATACTCACGCGAAGCAGAAGGCTCCCTTGTTCTCCGTCACAATCCGGTCGAAAGCCTCAACCCCCTCGGGCATCTTCAGCACGCTTGACAGCTTGATCGGCTTGCTCGGTCCCTCCCAGTCCTCGACGTGCATAGGCGTCGTGTCCTTCGGGATATTCTCGAGCTGACTCTGCATGAGTTTGGCGAGGAGAGGGAGGGACGGTCGCTCGTCGATGGTTGACTGAGGGAGCTGAATCCGTGTGAGGTACGCCTCGACTTGCTGGCGGGACAGCGTGATCTGCTTCCATGGGTCGAGAGGGATCCCGTCGGCCATAGTTGCGCTGCTTTGACGGAAATGAGGCGGAGGTTGAGGGAAGACGGGGAATCGAGATGGTGGGCGGGACAAGCGGCGGGTAGCCCGGTCTAGCTTGAGAGCGTCTCTAGGAGTGTAATAACCGGCGCACAGAGCAAATGAGCGGAACGAGCGTGTGGGCGCTGGCAGAGGAGGTCCGGCGGGATGGCGGCAAGTCAAGTTGACCTTGAACCGCTCACTCCGCTTGACTTGGGGCTTGCTGAAGGATACTCAGCCGAGCTACAGCTGCTTAGGATGGCGTCTACGAAACAACCGGCGCCGCGCACGCCCCCGTTCTCGCTCACGCCTCCTTGAAGCCCTTTCTTGCTGATGAAGAACGGCTTCGTGACAGTCGCCGCTTGAAGGCTGCAGCTTGCTTGTGCAGACTCACAGATGCGCTCGATAGACACTACGTGGGTTCCGACGGCACGGCATGTCCTGTACTCGCTCCTGGCGACGTCCGCGACCGTACTCTTCCTCCTCGCGACCACCCTGCTCGCCTATGAGCTCAAATGGACCGTCGGATACAACAAGCCGGTGGTGCGTGATCCTCGAGCTCTGTTCCCGAGGAGGAGCCGGTACATACTCTCATCCCATGTCCTGCAGCCCGCTCTCCTCACCTGCTCACTCCTCACCGTCGCACACTGCGCCTGGTTCCTCCGCCCGATCGATGCGAACGCCTCGACAAAGCGACGACGTCTCGCCAGTCTGCAGCTCGAGCTGGTCTCGCTCGCCGGATTTGCGCTCTTCACCCTCGCCTGCGTTTCCCGCCTGCACGCCTCGACGCCTGGCCTGTTGAGCTCTTGCGGCGTGCACTTCATTTGCAGTGCGCTGCAAGGCTGTCTCTCGCTCGGGTGGCTGTGCGCACGGTTTCCCACTTCCTGGCGTCGTCCTCATTGACCTCGTTCTCGCAGGTCCTTCCTCTTCCTCGCCCTCCTCTTCGCCCTCCTCCTCCTCTGCGCCCTCTACCATCGCCGCCGCAACCCACACTTTACCCTCTTCCGCGAACCCTTCGTCGCCTACGACTGGGCGATCTACTCGCGTCATTCGGCGGGAGGGATCTTGGGTCCGGGTCCAGACCTGGCGCAGGTTGGGCGGTCGAATGGCTAGGCGAGCGTGACAGAAAGGATGGACTTGCTTCGATGCGGTGGTAGGAAGAGCGGGTGAGTGTTGTATCGAGCCGGTCAAGTACGTTTTGCTTGGGAAGGTCCGGCTGTTGCGCTACAACGTCTCCCTTGAGCGCTAGGTACCTCGGAACCGAGCGCTAGCTCTCTCACCACGCTATCAACTGCCTATCACCTCCAGCGGCGACGTTGCTGTGTTCCAACCGCCTCCGCCGTCGTCCGCGGACCACCCTTGCCCTCTTCACCTCACGCTCCCGCTTCATCGCTCGTTCCGCTCGCTGAAACCGCTCAGAATGCATCTTCCCGACCCGAAACACCGTCTGTGCGTCCCTCCGAGCCTCTCCACGCCGTTCCGAGCCGACCTCGTCTTCGTCGTACGCAGCCAGTTCCCCGGCTTGCCTGGCGTGTTCGGCTGGATCTGCATCGAGGGCGAGCCGCTGGAGGTGTACGACGCTACGGAGGATGAGAGCAGGACGGTCGCGTATGTCGAGTCGAAGGACGACGTCAAGTTCTCGGTCCACTTCCTCGACACCAGGAAGAAGGCGCCGGAGGATCCTTTCGTTGTGCTGATTGATGTCGATGGAGCCAAGCGCGTGCCTCACCACTTCTGAGTGCGGGGCGAAGCTAAGCGGACTTCCACAGAGCGAATGCAATGGCCTTCCCCATTACAGACAACGATTGGGACGGCAATCTCGACGACAGCTTCCCGGGTTTCGTAATCCACAACGCAAGTCCAGATGTCCATTTCTATGAAGCCAATCTGCTGAACTTGCCCACTGACAGACCAAGTTCCGCCCTTTTGTCTTCCGCAAACTCGTCACGACGGATCAAGCGCAGGAAGCCTGCAACGACCGGGACTTCGTGGACAATCTCGGCACTATTCAACTCAAGATTTGCAGGATCGAACACGTTCGCCGTATTGCGACTTGCTACAAGGCCAAAGCTCCGGAAGGCCGCATTGTCGACGAGCAGAAGAAGAAGGCGAGGCTGACGCATCAAGTCGCGCATGTCCTGGCGTCACCCTTTAACGAGCAAGAGTTGATTCTGATCATCGCCCGACAGCTTCGGCGACACTGTAGACAGCCGCGACGGCGACGCAGTAGATGCAAGTACATCGACAAGCCTAAAGACCCCCTCTCCAGCCTCATCTTCCGTTACCGGTCAAAGCGTGCGTCGTGACTCTCACACGCTCGTCCGAAGACGCGGCACTGATCCGTATCGCCTTAGTCCTTTTGCAGATCGAAGGCCATGCCCCCGGTTCGCCCGTCTCACTGCGTCGCTCTCGATGCCTCGACGCTCATCTCCTGCTCTACAGATCCCGATGCCGACAAGAAGGCCGAGCGCGCGAAGGAACGTCACTCCCCTTCTCCTAGGCTCTCAGCCGATACCGACGACTCCCTTCCTCCGCAGGTCGCCCGCCGCCAGCTCGCCGACAAGCGCGCCGAGCTCGAGATGCTCGAAATCGAGAAGCGCATCGCCAAGGTCAAGCGCGAGATCCTCGTGCTTGAGGGCGGCGAGGAAGTCGACGACCCGAAGAGGAAGCGCGTCAAGTTCGAGGAGGGCGTCAAGGACGAGTCGGAGGCTGCCGGTGACGGCAAGAAGGAGTCGAAGGAGATGGGCAAGGGTGGGAAGAAGGTCACGGTCATCGACCTTGACTGAGGGCGGCTGCGTCTCTTTCGCATGTTTTCGTTCGTCCCCATCTCTCGCGCTTGCACTCGCTTTCGTACTCCCCGCTTCACCCACTTGGTCACTCTGCATTGTTCAACACGGCCTCGCAGACTGAGCAGACAAGCGGGCGCCGTTCGTTCATTGCAAGCCGAGGTCCCGCACTACATGCGCAAGTCCGCCTTTGCCTGCTGCCTGATCGTCTCCAAGCACCGGTGGAAGGCTGCGCGCATGCTCGCCTGCTCGAGCGGACTGAGAGACGGCAGCTGAACGGCATTGACGACGTGCTGAATCGTAGCCGTCTCGAGGGCGAGGAGGGCGGCAAGGTCCTCGAGCGTCGAGATGCCGACGTGGGCGAGGAAGTCGACGACGAGCTGGAGCTCGTGAGCAGGGACGGCAGGGAAGATCGAGTAAAGGAAGGCGGTGACGTCCTCGACGTGAAGCGGCGTCGGGATGAAAGGAGTCGAGGCCGGGACGAGAGCGGCGTGCTGGACGGGCGGCTTGTCCGCCTCTCGCTTCAACCGCTTCGACGCGATAGATGACCCTTTGCGGCTCGACAAGCGAGGCGAGGCTTGCTCGTCAACGGCGACCTCGTCAATCTCGTGGTTGTGTACGAGCTCGCTCGACGTGATGCGCCAGTCTCCCTTCTGGTCCTGGTCAGCGATGATGCAGACCTTGCACTTGCCCTGCTTCGTCTGCGCGTAGCGGTGATGACCTTTTGCGCAGATGAGGCGCAGGTGCTGCTTGTCGGAAGCGTCGCTCTTGCGGTGAATGGTGAAGCCGCGCACTTGAGCGAAGGCGTAGAGGTGAACGAGGAGCTGGCGTGCATTAGAGAAAGTTTGGTGCGAAGGAAAGGCGACAGGACCCGTCTACACGGCCGAACAGCGAAAGTCAGCTAGCGGGACTTTGGACTCGAGGCGAGGGCCGCACCTTGACGAGTTTCAAGACCTCCTTGGACACAGCAGCCGCTGAAGGGTACGCCACGCTCCTGGATTTGCCGGCCTTCCCCGACCTCGCCGCCTTGCTCGCAAACGAGGCACCTTGGGTCTCGCTGTCGTCGTCTTCTTCGGCGTCTTCCTCGGACTCGCCGTCCTCGTCACAGCTGTCCTCGTCTGTGTCGTCCTCCTCGTCGCTTTCCTCGGCCTCGCTGCCCTCCGAGTCGCGGTCCTTCGAGCCGCCGTTGGGTTTTACAGGGACCCCGGGCCGTCCCCACCACGTCTTGCTCGGCAGCTTCTTGCCCTCCGCAATCGCCTCCTCCAGCTCTTCAATTTTCCCGAGCGTCCAGGCGCGCGATTCCCCCGCCCGGTCCCGCGCTCGACGAACCGTCTCAGGGCAAGAGTGCGAGAGATAGCTCGTCGACACCTTGACGGCGCCCTTTGTGCCCGCCGTGGCAGATGCGTACAGTCGGAAAGAGCAGGGCGCGCCGAGGCCGATCCTGTCCGCGCGGCATTCGTCACAAAGCCTGCAACGCAAGATGGCGCTGGTGGTGCTGCCTGCCGGGATCTTGACCTCTATGCCGGCGGCGACTGTGTGTACGTGCACTGTTAGTACCATCAAAGGAGGACGGAGGGGCCGTACGCACGAGCTGCGCGGTGGCAAGCCAGCTTGAACTCGTTCAGGGAGGAGAAGGTGTCGCCAACCCGCGGGAAGGCCGGAGCAGTCGAGGTGGACACGTGAGCGGACTTAGACATCGTGTGAGTGCAGAGTTGAGCAAGCGGGAGGCCAAAGAGCGAGACGAGCGAGGAGAGTGAGGAGAAGGAGCAAGAGACGCGATCCCGGCGAGTCCGCGGACCTCGATGACGACGAGAGCGAGCACGAAGCATACGAGCGAGCATTGCAAGGCTTCAGTCCTTGAATGAACGACACAAGCGCGCTGTTGCGGGCTTACGCACGACTTCTGCCAACTTGCGAAGGTCAGCGCACGAAGAGCAAGCGATCCTCCTTCGTTTCAAGCGTTGTCCATGCTGTACGCCCTCAAGAGCTGGAAGAACAAGAAGGCATCCTCGGCAATCTCGTCTCCCTCCCGGTACGCGAGACCCTCGAGAAAGCCGGGAAGAACCGAGTCGCCCTCGAAGAGGAGGAAGTCGGTAAGCTCGCTGACTGAACGGACGCCGGCACCGACGAGTTGAGAGGCGAGGCGAGAGGTCGAAGCGGGCGAGAAGTCGGGGATGAGGAGCGAGATGAGCGCTTTGAGGTCGGCGACGAAGGCGAGAGCTGGGAGGCGCGCCGGCGCGGGCTGGCTTTGCGGCTGGCGGGTGTCGAAGTGGAAGCGGGGATGCTGAGGCGAGGGGAGGGGCGGAGGGCTGAAGAACGAAGTCGTAGCGTGCGAGTTGCTCGGTCCGGCGAGCGGCGCAGAAGCAGAAGTCGAGGCGGCGGAGGGCGTGGCTTCAGGCTCGGGTTCGTCTACGTCGTTCGGCGGCGCGAGATCGTGATTGTGGCGAAGAACGACCTTGCTGAGGCGGTATGAGCCGTGGGCATCGCGGTCGGCTTCGACGACGCAAGCACACTTGCCCTGCCTCGAGAGCTTGCTGCGGTTACGACCCCTGCTGCAGCCAATGGCCACCCATGAGCCGTCTTTACTGCATCTGCGACGGTGCATGGTGAAGCCCATTTGAGCTGCGAAAGCGTGAAGCTGTACGGGCAGGTCGCGTGCGGAGGTGAAGGTGTCGCCGACGGCGGGAGCGGCGAGGCAAGTAGTCTGCGTGCCAGACGGGATCAGCGGGACGAGCGACGGGCGGTAGCGCAGTCGTGCGCACCTCAGCAACCCGCGAAGCATCCTCCCTCACTTCCGAGATCTGCGGCCACTCGAAGGTCTGCCTCTTCGCCGCGCTCGTGCTGACCGAACCCTCCCCGCTCTGGTCCGCATTGTCCTCATTCGATTGCTCCATAGCGCCTTCGTCATCGCTGTTAAAGCAGCTGGAGAGGAGAGACAGGCCCGGCTCGTGGTAGTCGACCGCGGCGCGTGAGCGGAGGGAGCGGTGGGGCGAGCGTTGCTGCTCGTCGGCTTCGGCTTCAGATTCGTCGCTGGCGTCCTTATTGTACGTGTCAGTGCGTTCGGAAGATTGGACGGGTCGAGTCGACCCAGGCTGCTTGAGCTTCGCCTCGAGCTGAACGATTTTCGACCTAACCCACGCTCGAGCAGCAAGCCTCCTGAGCATGCGCACCTCCTGCGAGCATGTGTGCTCCTCGTGAATCTGCGTGACGTGGACCTGGGTTCCGCTGCCGCTGTAGAGCAGCCTGAAGGCGCATGCTCCGCCTCCCTTCGCTGCGACGCGGCAGCCCAACTCGCCGCAGAAGCCTCCGCCGTGCCGGACCGCCAGCTCGTAACCCTTCGCCACTGCGGAGAAGACGCGAGTTAGCGCGACGGTGCGCAGGCTAATCGCTGGGTAAGAGAACTCACAGCAACCCTTGTGCACGGCGAGTCGGAGGGCCTCGGGAGACGCGAACTCGGTGCCCGGGAGCGGAAGGCAAGACGAGGACATGCTTCGGGTAGTAAGAGAGCCTTGTAGCAGCAGTCCAGCGGTGTGCAAGCGAGAGGAAGGAGGGAAAGGGAGCGGAAGAGAGGTCCGGCGCAGTCCGCGGATCCAGCTGACGTCGAGGGGAGGCGTCAGAAGCAGCTCTACCAACTGCTAGCAAACTGCTAGCGTTGCGCGCAGACGTCTGGCGAGCCCATCAACTCCAACGAGTCCCTCAGACCACCATGAAGCCAGTCTGTCGCCGTCGAAATCCTCCCTTGCTCGTCTCAAGGCCGCTTCGAGCGTATCAACGAGCTCGACCATGCTCCAGCAGTTCATGGCGTTGCTAGAAACCGTCAAGCAACGCCCCTGAACGGTTGCCAGCCCGCTTGACCTCCCTTCTCCTCCTCGTCCTCGTGCCGTCACCGAACTCGCTCACAACGATGCCTGATCCCGCCAAGCAAGATCCGCCCGAGCTAGCACACCACCTGCCACTCCTCCTACGCCACTACTGCGCCCTCTCGCCCTCCTCTCCCATCCAAATCCCTTCTCCTCCCTTCCCATCTCCCCGAACCCTTTCACTCCCCCAAACGCAGCAATACCTTGTCGAGCACTTCTTGGGACGGACTGAGTCTGACGAGGGAGCGAGGAGCTGGAGGAGGGCGTTTTGGAGGAGGGTTACGAAGGGGATTGAGGCTGGGTTTGAGGAGAGGAGGAGGGAGGGAGATGCGGAGCGGGTGGAGGATGAGGTGCGTTCGCTTGCTTCGCGAGGGTTCGCAGAATGTTCTGCTTGGCATACTGACCATACTGGTTGAGCAGGAAGTCCACCCCGACATCCTCGAATCCATGGTCGACTTCCTCTCGACCTCGTCTTCAACTGCCGAATGCGACGCTCCGGGCGTGTCGACTCGCACATACTACTGGGGAGACCTGTCTGAACCTCCTGCAAGTTGGCGAAGTATCAGGTCGAAGGAGGAGGGCAGGATGATTAGCGGCGGTTCGTTCACTTCCTTCCCTTCGCTCTTGCGCACGGAATGCTGACTTTGTTCCTCGGGATAGGCACAACTGGCTTGCGAACATGGTGCGCTCGCTCATGCGGCGATCAAATCACATTGCCCTGACCGTCATCTGCGCAGGCAAGCCTGTATCGCCCTCTCGAACCATCTCCTTGCCAACCCCGCCGCGGTCCTCTCCGCAAACCGGATCCTCGAACTTGGCGCTGGTGTCGGCTTGCTCTCGCTCGTCGCGGCGCGGATCAAGCAGGATGCGCTCGCGGAAGGCGGGACGGAGGAGAAGAAGCGTATCGTGGCGACGGATGTGGACAAGAAGGTGTTGGAGATGCTGCGAGGTAACATTGCGCTGAGTGAGGCTCGTGACGGCTTCTGACGTGCTGCTGAGGGTCTGCTAACATGTCTTTGCGGCGCAGACTCGCTCGACGACCTCGTCAAGGCAGAGTCGCTCGACTGGGAGCTTGCATCAGATCCAGAGACGGGGCAAGACACCTTGCAGGCATGGAAAGACGCTGTCTTTGACGGAGGAGGTGGCGCAGAGCTGATTATCGGCGCCGACATAGTGCGTCCGCTCTCTTTCGCTTTCAAGGTGCTCCTCGCTCACACTCGTGCGTGCAGGTCTACGATCCCTCCCTTGCTGGACACCTTGCAGCAACCCTTCAGTGGCTGTTACAACGAGGTAGCGGCGGCAAGGCGCCTGAAGCGTTGATTGCTGGGACGGTGCGGTCGGAGGAGACGTGGGCGTTGTTCCTTGAGGAGTGCCGTGAGTCTGCCTGCGTTCGCCTACGACTTGGCCATGTACAGCAGGTGTACGAGACTCCTCTGACGCCATACTGACGCCCTTCGCCCACAGGATCCAGCCAACTCGTCGTCGAAGCCGTTCCGCTCCAGACTCTCCCGGACCAAAGCGGTCTCGTCGGCGCAGAAGGATGGGTAGGCGAGGGCGAAGTGCGCCTGGTGCACATCGTAGCTGCCTGAGCCGCGCAACTTGCATTTTCACCTCGTCCTCGTGCAAGACGCGTCTTGTCGCGTTCGACTTGTTTGACCAACTTCGTCTTCCTCACACACGACCTGCTGCTGCTTGACTGGCTTGAATCGGACTGTACTGGACCCGCGACACTCCTTTGACTGACCCACATACGCCCACACGGCACACACCCTCTCGTCCGCGACTCCTCTCGACCCCCCCAGCACCGAGCGAGACGACCCTCGCATCGCACATCGCACGACCCGCCAGACAGTGCCAAGCCAACAGACAACCTCACAGACTCGCCTCACATCCACCATGACCCGCGCCGTCGCCCTCCTCGGCGTCCTGCCCGCCATTCGCAAGGGATTCCTCACGACTCTCATGCTGAGCGGTGTCTTCGACATGGTCGCTTCCATCGTGCTCCTGAGCTACCAGCTTGCATTGACGGTGCGTAGGCGCCCGCTTCAGACCGGAACTGGCATGCTGACAGTTGCGTCCGTCGCGCACAGGAGGGCTTCCAACGAGTCGTCCCCTCAATCATCGTCACCTCCTTCTTCTGCGTCGCCTTCCCCGTCTGGTTCCTCTACTCTCGACCCTACTCGATCCGTTTGCCGGGCGGAGCGGATGCAACGGCTGGCGGGACGAGGGACAAGGTCGCCAAGTTCTCGAGATCCATCGCGGCCGAGTTGATCTGCCTGGCTGGGACGGGTGTGTGGGTGTTGATTGCGGTCAGCAATCTGCATGCCGAGTGAGTCTCGAGTTCAGTCGCCGGGGTGAAGCGGAACTGACGCCTCGCCTTTCGCAGGACTCCCGGCCTGATTTCGCACTGCGGCGGGTTCCTCATCTGCCGCATGCTCCTCGCCGTCCTCTCCTTGACGTGAGTCGCTTCTTCTAGCCAGTCACTACGCGCGATACTGACGAAGCTCAGATCTCTCAGCTGGATGTGCGTCTCCCACCCCGATCGCGCAGAAGCGAAACGAGACTAACCAACTCTAACCGCAGATGCTTCCTCTTCCTCTGCTGCTCTTTCGCCTACCTCCTCATCGCAACCCTCTACTTCACCGTCCGCCGCGCCTCTCCCCTCCCCATCTTTTTAACCTCCTTCCTCGCCGTCGACTGGGAACGCTACTCCGGGCGCCCGGTCAACCGCGCACACACCGTCCGTCGGCCCAAGAAAGGGCGCGAGAACGCCTCGAAGTACCCTGGTAAAGGACGAGTCCTCGAAGGCGAAATCAGCGACGACCGCTTCAAGCGCGACGGATCCGAAGCGCCTGTTTTCCCCAACTCGTCCAACATGACCGACTCGATGTACGCGACCGACTCGATTCTCAATGCTAGCGTGCTCAATTCGACGGGCGCGCTGGACTGGGACGTCCAGTCGGGCTTTTCGGCGGGTACCAGGCCGAGTACGATGGTTGGAGTGTCGAGTGGGTTGGCGAGCGAGCCCGCGACGCCGAGGGATGCGGTGTTTGTGTTGATGGACGACGAGGGGGCGGAGAAGGCGGAGAAGGTTGAGGCTGGGGAGAAGAAGGCGCTTGAGGAGGAGAAGCGAGAGGGAGGAGGCCGAGTTGGCTCGGCGCTTTGAGCGGTTCTCGTCCCGCAGCGTTTCCTTTCGTTCCTCCCACACTCACGCTCGCTCATTTGAAACCCACCTCTCGCATTAGTCGCATCTGCTCGTCGTTCACCGCCTGGAATATACCCTCATTACTCCTTCTCGGGCGCTTCGGTCCGCTTGCTCTAGCTTGGCATGACCTGTGCTGCACTGTTTCTTCCCGCAGCAAGTCTCTCGACATCTTGACAGACTGCGAGTCGCGCGACCTTGACTTCCGCTGGTTGACCTTGTCCTCCTCACTTTCGCTCCTCTCACAGCTGCTTCTAGCTCGCTCGCTGCATGTCTAGACCGTTCTCGCCCGACTCGCTGTCCGGCAGCAACGGGGAGTCTACCTCGACGCCATCTGCCGCCTCTCGACGCATCTGCCGCCAGCTTGTCGTTGAGGCGGAGACACAGGATGAGGGTGTGAGGGTGACTCTGTACTGCAAGGTACGCATTGGGAGCAAGGTATGAAGCTACTGAGCTAACGCGCGAGTCGCTCGCAGGTCTCCCTCCCCTCGACTGCCTCTTCATCATCGCACCCCCACAACCTCCTCACGCTCCTTCCCTCATCGCGCTTGACAGCCAGTTCAACCTACTCGCTACCTCTCCAAGACGATTCTCCCGAAGCGCTGGCCGCCGCTCGCAAGATCGGCATACTCTCCACGACTTCTAACGAACTCTCGCTTGTCCAGAATGGCTTTGATAGCCCGGGCGCTCGGTCGCTCCGTCGCAGACGAAGCTCTGCGGCTTCGGATCTCCTCTCAAGGATGAACGGCACCGAGTCGGACGAGCGGAGGGAAATCGAAGTCGTCCAAGACGGCGAGCGAGTTGCCCTGCGCCTGATGCCTGAGGACGGAGCGGTTGTTTCCCCGCCCTCTGGCTCGCCTGCGACTGAGCGGCCGACTTCAAGAGCGGGAGCGGCGACACCCACGCAGGCCGGGCAACGGAACCTCGAGTTTCTGGTTGTCTTGACGCTCGAGGTGGAATTCGGGAGGCTGCGCTTGCCACGCTTCGCCCATACGGTACGCGTTCCGCCTTTACCGCCTTCATTTGGTTAACTGACATTACTCGACCGCAGATCACTGTCCCTACGCCCCTCTGTCTGCGCAACACTCTCTTCTTCGACTTGCCTTCCCCTCCGCCTTCGTCTGCATACTCAACTTGGGACCTCTCCGTCCGACCTTCGCTCAGCAACGCCCAGTCGACATCTCATCCGGCTGTCAATGTCGAGGGAACCCGAATCAGCGGAACGTTCCCGACCACTTCCTCTGTCTCGCTGCGATGGGCGCCTCAACTTGCCGACGGCATCGCTTCTCTCGTCATCAAGCGCGCGCTTCTCGAGACGAGCTGGAAGGTCGACGAGAACGGTGCCGCGACAGCCGAGGTCGAGGTGTCGGGACACTTCGAGTACTCGGGCTTGCGGGAGAAGCAGTGGATCGAGGTCGAGGTCGGCATGCCCTTCGTCCAAGCGGAGGGGTCGCCGTTGGATATCACGGGGTGCATCGCTTCGGACGGCATCACCTCCATCCTCGACTGGGAGGTCGCCCCCGCGCCCAACTCGGCGGCACCGTCACCTCACTCGACCAACCAGCTCGACCTGCCCGTGAAAACGCCACCTGAACTTCCGTCGCTTCCTCCTCTCATCCGACAACCGACAGAGTCCGGACTGTCCGACTCGGCTGCCTCGGTTCTTTCGACCAGCGCGTCGACCTCCTACCCCTTCACGCCAACGCCAGCCCCTCGTCGCAAACGTGTCTCGAGCCGTACATCCGACCCGCGACCACCAAGTTGGACTTCTCTCTTCGACACCGCACCGCCCGCTCCACCAGTTCTCGACACCAGCTTCTCTACCGAATCGCCTTCTCGGGCCTTGCCTGGGCCGCGAGTCGTGAAGGAGCCGAGCCTTCTGCAGCAGGCTGCGCCGTTCGATCCCGAGGCGAGCGCGATGGACATGAGCTTCGAGGTCTCGTCAGTGCCGTCGACCTCGAGCGACCTGCTCGACGGACCTGCGGTGCAACCGACGCTGTCAACTTCCGCTAAACAAGCCGTTGAGCGGTCTGCGACCTGCCTCGTTCGTGTTCAAATCGACCTCGGCCCGTCACTTCGCTCTTTCGCGTCTCTTCCGACTACCGCCGGCGATGACGACCTCGCACCCGCCTTCTCCTTCGCTCTGGCTCTCCACTTCTCGTCCTCCGCCCTCTCCGCCGAAACCGCTCCCGACTCGTCAGTCCGCCTCGTATTGCCCTCGATCACGCTCCCTAGCGCCCAGCACGAGGAGAACGTCGTCTCCGTCTCTTCGACCTTGTCTCATCGCCTCATCGAGCTCGTCTCCCCTCCGCCCGTCTCTCCCGATGAGACTGTTGAGCCGCCGATGTCGCCTCTGCCGGCCAGCAAAGGCGTCGCGCGTTGGTCTACCCTGCGCACGGGTGCAACGCCGACTGGAACTGCGCCGCCACCTGTCCAGGTGGACATCTTGTCTGCCGACGCCTCCCTCGCCGAGAGAGTCGACACTCCGCCCGCACCGTCGCCGCTCGCGTCGGATTGGACAGGCGCAGAGGCGGACTTTGCGGAAGGTCTCGCGGCGTCCGCTCGGGAGGACGAGACGGCGGACCTTCTGGACGAGCGAGCACCTTCGCCGTCGACGGCTGCGCCCTCAGTCATCGAAGTCGAGGCGCCTGTAACCGTTTCGACTACCGACGAGCCGCCCTCGGCTTCCGTTGACGACACGCCGCCCACGACGTCCTTTGACGACACGCCGCTCGCTCACGTGAACGTTACGATAACGCCTGTTCCGCCTGCTCCTGGACACTCGCTCTGGGAGTACTACTACGAGTTCGAGTTCACGCCGGCGTATACCGGAGCCATCGCGAGCGAGCGATCAAGCGCAGACCTGACCGCTCTCGCCGCTTGGAACGAACAGGGCGAAGCTTGCCTGGAGACCGAGCCGTCGGAGGCGCAGGATGCGAAGGGTCAGCGTTTCCGGGTTGAGCGTGCGCGGCGACTCGTATTGGTCGCGCATCACTCGGATGGCGTGCGACCAGGGCTGGGCAGCATCTTGCGACTCGAACGCCAAATCGTCAAGCTGTCGGTAGAGCTCGTGCCGCTCAAAGGTGGCTCTTCTATCTATTTCTTTCCTAGCTAGTAGCTGACTGTCCCTCCTCTGCAGGCCTCATCTCGGAACCCCGCCGCGCAGAAGCCATCTACGCCTCGCGCACGAGCACCAGCCTCGTCCGCTTCTGCGTGCCGTCTGGCGCCCCTCTCGGTCCCTTCTTCACGTTCAGGCGCGCAAAAATGGCTGGAACCCACCGTCTCGCCGTCGCACCGGAAGCCTGGACTCTCCCTTCACTTCCAACGCGCCTTTGGCAGCTCCTCATGATTCTGTTCGCTCTCGGCATTTACTACGCGATCTATGCGGCCACGTCGACGCCCACCTTATCGCAAGGGCTCTCGAGGCGCCAGCTCCGCACCACATCTGTCGACGCAACTCCCGCCATCTCAAGCTCTTCCGCCATGACATCCTTCCTCCGCACGCCGCATACCGTCACCACGACGGCAACATCGACTTCAACCATCATCTCTTTCATCACCCATACACCAGCATCGACTCCGCCTGTTGTCCACACCACCACCCTGTATCGCACGACGACCATCCGCCAAGCCACGCCCGTCACGCCGACCGCACCACTCGCCTTCGATGACTCTCTCCCTCCAGCAACGTCGGCTACCATCATTCCGCGCCGGGAGCACTCGCTCGCGCGGGAAGACGCGCACTCGCTCGTCGAATCGTTCCGTGTTTGGCTCGAGCGGGTCAAGCTGGAGGTGCGGCTGCGCTGGCGCGACTTGTTGGCCTTTGTTATGTAGAGCCTGTAGCTCCCTCGCGCAACGAAAGGTGCCGTCAAACCCGAGTTCAGCATCGCTTCACCGCTTGATCCTCTGCAAACGACTCTGAGACGGTCCTCCCAACGCTGGTACTCGTGCACGTTGCTGTGTCTTGTCAGGCCACGTGCTATATCCTGCACACATTCGCACAGTCTCTCCTGGCGTCTCGCTCTCGTCTCCACCGCACACAGCCAACAAACTCCTCCTCCCGAACTCCCCCTCACCGCAGGCGCTTGCAGGCGCTGACGAGCCACGAAGAGCACTGCGCAGCTGCCGAACCATGACCACCCTGCTCCAGCTGTTGAGGAGCGGCCTTCATCCCGCTCGACTCCCCTTCCCCGTCCCTCCCGCGCCCGAACTTGACGGCGTGCCTCAACCAGCACCTACAGTGAGCTACGATGAGCAGTGGATGCCTCGTCACATCCTCCAGATCGACTCCCTCGTCTCGCTCGTCACGGACTCGTTGCTCAACGGCGTCTCCAACCGTCTCACCGAGCTGGGCAAGGCAGACCCAGTCGTGCCAGCCGAAATTCTGCAAGGTTTCGAAGCGGGGTTTCGGTGGTTCGCGCGCCGCCTCGAGTTGGTGAGGAAGGAGGACATCCGCGTTGCCGTCGCCGGGCTTATGCAACCGTTGCTGGATCTCGTCTCCTTCATCGACGAGGTTCTCGAGCTCCCGACGGACTTCAGCGATGCAGCCGTTTCCGTCGAGCAACCTGTCCCCATCCCGCTCACGAGGCACTCGGCGCTGCTCACCGACGTCTTGCTGGTTCGACGAACGGGCGACTTCCAAGGTCGCCAATTCATGTCGTCCGGCACGATTGAGCGTCCGCCCCTATCTCAAGCAACTCCCATGCCGCGTCAGCAGCATTCTTACCGCCTGACCGCGCCTATCTCGTACGAAGAGGGAAGCAGCGGGCGTCTCCAGCGACTCGACACCCTCTTGCGTAGACCTGGAGGACTGGCCTTTAGCAGGGACGAGTGGGATTCCGAAACGGAGGTGTACACGCTGGTCTACCAGGTGCGCCGTTCCTGGAGCCAAATACGACCGTTACTGACGACCTCCTCCTCAGGCTTCGCTTGCGGCTCAAGCGTTCTCGCACCGCATGTTCTACTTTACCGACGCATCGGCATTCTCCATTGCTTTCAACTGCTTCTTTGGCGACACTCGCGTCATTGCCATCAGTCCCCTGCACACGCTTCTCCGACCTGCTTCCGTCGCACCCGAAGCACAGCCATCGTTTCTCGTCACAATCCTCACTTCTTTCTTCCCCGAGTACTTCCCTAACGACCTCTTGCGGGACCTAGTCGTCGAGAAAAAGTCGACGCTCACGGCATCCTGCCGACCAGGTCCAGCTGGCTCCCCCTCATGGAGAACCCTCACCTTCCGCAACATTCACCACTTGGCGACGGCGGAGTCACGGTGAGTGGGACAACGGGACTAGGCGGTCTGTTTGGGGTTGGACATCCGCCTCCGTCGCTGAGTGGGCAGCTTGTACCGGTGCGTCCGCTCGACGTAGCCTCGTGAGAGTCGCTCACGCTTCCGGGATCGCAGTTCGACTTTCTCGCTCGCGACCCAATGTACCGCACGCCCTTCTACTGATTCAAGAAGGTCGATACCCCATCGAATCTCGGTTCGCTCGCTACCCCTCAACCGTTCGGACCTCCCCTTTCACCCGCGCCGCCAGCAATCCGCTTCAGTCGTCTCGTCCGCCGGGGTACAACCTCCGAGGTCTGGCAAGCCAAGCTCGGAGACTCCCGACTCGTCGTTAAGTACGTTCAGGGCCAGCTTCCCTCGGCGGTCCAGCACCTCTCGAACGATCGCGACATCTTCGCGAAGTACAAGCCGGCGATCGACGAGGTTGCAGTTGGGTTGGAGGGTTTGTGGCAGTCAGAGATTGGAGACGTCGTTGGAGTTGGTCCGTATGGAGGCCAGAGCCCTAGGGAGTGGAGTGACTACACGCAAGAGCAGCGGTGCGTCGTACTTCTTCCGTCTGCCTTGCCCGGTACTCACCCCGTTCTCCGGCAGCCTTCAAGTCTTCTTCAAGCTCCTTATCCTCCACCAACAGATCGGTCTCATTCACGGCGACGCCAAGCCTTCTGCGACAGTCATCACGACGTCTCCGTCGGGGTCCGACTTGGTTCGCTGGGTCGACTTCGGCGCTGCGACCGAGCATGCGGAGGCCTGCGGCGGATTGGCGTGCCGAGAGCTTCGGCAGTGCCTCATGTCGATGCGCTTGAGCGGCGAGATGTTGGACAAGCTCAGGGAGGAGGTTGAAGCAGCTGGTTTGGTTCTGTAGTGTCTCTCCAGCAGTGTTGTACATGGTGTGAACGATAACCCTGTATGCCCAATGCAGTTTCACTCGCAGTCCCGGAATCTAACGAATGCCCCTACTGCGCGACACCCATCTCGCCTTCCCGCTCGCGCTCGTCGAGACTACCCCGACTTGGGGCCTCCTCGACCTCCTCAAGGACCATGGGCGGAGGGCTCTTAGCCTCCTCAACGTCGTTGGCGTGTTCATCTGCCGGTGGAGGGTTGAAGTTGGGCGAGTGAGGTGAAGGGAGGCCGAGGTCGGCGTGTTCAGGGTCGACGGAGGGGAGCGGAAGCGGTCGCTCGGTCGGCTGCGGGAACGGAGCATCAGTACGTTGATGGTTCGGGCGAGAGCGTGCGACGCACCTTCGCAGCATTCGCACCGCCCTTGCTCTTTCTCTTCTTCTTGCCCTTCTTCCCCTTTGGAGTCGCCGCACGCTCGTTCTCCTCGTCCTGGTTCGGCTCTTCCTCCTTCGCGCCATCTTCCTCGGCACCATCCTCCTGCACCTCCTCGTCCTCCTTGACCTCCTTGATAGAGCCGGAAACCGACCCGTTCCTCCTCTCCTGCTGAACAGTCGGCGACGTCTGCCCGTTCTTCTCCCATGCGGCGGCAAGACTCTTGACGCTGCCCTGACGGGGACTCATCACTTGCCGCCCGCCAACGTTCGCGAGTGAGGTAGACGAGATCGACCGGCCGAGGTCGCCTGCGTCCTCCTCTTCGTCTTCGTCCTCCGAGCCAGACGGAGACACTTGCCGCATGGGAACAGGCGGAGGCGGCGAGCTCAGCTCCTCGGCGCCGTTCGCGCCGGCACCGACAGCAACGCCGAGCCCGTTCATCGCGCGCGAGAGGTCATAGTCGTCCTCGATGATGAGCGACGAGCGCATCACGTTGCTCAGGTCTTCCGAACCGGTCGTCGAGGTGGTCGAGATGTACGAGTCGCGCGGAGGGAGGGGAGGCGGTGCGGTGGAGCTGGTAGACTGCGGAGAGGTCGGGAGGGAGGGCAGGGCGGGTGAGGAACCGAGCGGGAGGGAGCGGGCGGGAAGGACTGGCGGGACGTGCGTCTCGAGCGACGAGATCGAGTCGCGAGGTTGAGGTTGCTTCTCCTCGATGATCGTGCCGGGAGGCGGGAAGGTCGAAGCGGGAGTCGGGGTAGGCGGCGACGGCGGAGGCGGCACAGATGGCGTGGCGCAGAACTTGCCAATGGCAGCAACCCAAGTACCCATCTCCTCCCATCCTTTCTCGCCCTTGCAGCGGACGACATGGCGCGTACCCGACCCTTCGCCCTTGCCATCCTTACCGAGACTCTCGATGAGGGTGAAGACGGCATCGAGCGGAGCAGCCTTCTTCTTTCCCTCGGTCTCGGTCGCCGCCTTGGACGGTGTCGGCATCGGTCCGAGAGTGCAGAGAGCGAGATTGAGCGAGAGGTGAGGTGAGGTGTGGAGCAGGAGATACTGCGCCGAAGCGGAAAGAGGAGGATACGCAGGAGTCGACGAGAGCGAGGCCCGCTCAGTCTCGTCGTCGGACGTCGCGGCGGGCACAGCTGAAGCGGGAGGCGGTGGGTAGATGTGCAGGTGACCGGATGGCGTCAGAACGAAGTAGGCTTTATCGGCAGGGAAGAAGTCAGCCACGCCGCAGCATCCGAAGCTCTGATTCGCGACTCACCCGGCTTCCAGCTCTTCAAGAAGCTCGTCTGCCTCTCCAGCATACCCTCCATCACGACGCTCGTCAACTCATGGCCCTTCCCATCCCACTGAACATCGTCGAGCGTCTTCTCCGGGACGTCCGGCAAGACGACGTGGTTCAGCTTGAGGAAGTGTTGCCACTCGGCGTCGGGAGGGACGGAGTCGACGGTGGCGGAGAGGAACATCGAGAGCTGCTGGTTGCCCAGGAGCATGGCGGAGCTGTGCGGGACGACCGTGCGCACTGGAGGTCAGTGCTGTTCCGTGTTTTGCCATTCGTGACCAGAGGAGATCGCCACGCACTTTGCCTGCTCCCAAACGCCCCAAACGCGCTTGATCTCCGCAAACACCTCCTTCTCCCTCTGCTCGACCTTCTCCGTCCAGGTCTTGACGACCGCCAACAACTCATTCTCCTTAATCACTTGTGCGCGCAGTTGAGCTTCAACTTGTGCGCGGATGAGAACCGGATCTTCGATGGGTGAGAGGGAAGGCGCGGAGAGGGGGAGGGAGGATTGGGTGATGGAAGTCGAGAGACGCGTGAGGAGCGGGGCGGCGGTGTCCCTGCATGCCATTGGACGTCATTCTCTATCAGTGACGCGCTCAGAAGCGAAACACCATCCGTGAAGAGTCGGCTGGCTACGCACCTCTCCTTCTGGACAGCGTCGACCGCCTTGACGAGTTCGCGCTCCATGATCTGGATGAAGCTCTTCATCTCGACCCTGCACTTGAGCAGCGGCCCAACAACCTCCTTGCCAACCTTCTTGGCGAGATCTGCATGCGCCTCGGCGACGCGCGAGTTGGTCTCGCGCGTAAAGTGCAGGATCTGCTGCCATCCTTCGCTGCCGGATCCGCCGAGCGCGAGGGCCGAGTCTGCGTTGCTTGGAGAGTTGGGCTCAGAGGAGGAGTTGGTAGATGAGGCCGGGAGGGGGATGAAGATGGAGGATTCGGCGAGAGGGGTCGCGATGGGAGTCGTGCCGGCCGTGGAGAGCTTCTTCAGCGAGAGCGAATGTGCGTGGTGTGCTTCTGAGACGCCTATCAACACATGCAAACGCCGTCAACTCTTATCGCTCGAGCGCGAGGGAGCTCCAGAAACGCGAAGGAGGCGAGACGAGAGAGCGTACCCTGGAAGTATCCCGCGAGACCCTTTGCGATCCGCTTGATCTCGTGCGCCCTGTTGATGAGGATGTCGCTCGGCTTGGCCGTTCCAGCGGGCGCAGGAGGGTATGCTTCCTTCGGAGGCTGAGGAGAGGGAGTCGCGGGAGACTTGGGGTAGCCGTGGCTCGTCTGGCCCGCCGAAGCCGACGAGCCGTACGACGAGAGACGCAACAGGCTGCTCATCGTGTGTCACTGCTCGCCCAGTCGTCGTGTGTCGCTGGTCACTGGTCGCGTCGAGGAGGAGATGGAGCGAGACGACCACACAGCGCCGTTCGAAGCGAGTTCAACGCGGAGTCGGCCGTACAGTCGTATCTAGCACAGTCAGCACCCAGTTGGGCCGCGCAGTCCAGCGAAAGAGCGAGTTGGCGGAGTGTACTCGGGACAACAATCGCGGGAGGAAGTCGACCCGCAACAGAGTGCTCTCCACCGCGACGCACGCGCTCAGTGACGCTGACGACGAGTTCAAACGACCTCTAGGCTGCTATTGACCCGCTGCGACGAGTCCCGCGCCGCCAGACGCCGTCCTCATCCCCATCTCGCTCACCTCATCTCTGTCGCGCTTTTCTCCCCTCGACTCGCCGCTGGGACCTGTTTGCAGGGCTTGTACAGCACGCGAGCAGCAGACGACGCCGCTCGAACGCGCCGCGAACGGTTCCGAGCGACTTCGACGACGCCAAACAGTCACTCCCCGCTCAGGTATGCCCTTTCACGGCGTTTGCGGGCGTGGAGACAACGCTGACAGAGTACCGACATCCTCTACAGCTTGACTGCACGCGCGGTCGACTCATAGACCGCTTCATCTCCTTCCCTCCTCCCCACCTCCACCGACACCTGTGACCGTCTCCTCCAACCGCACGCAAGGTGATGGCCCCTCGAGCGACTCGCAGCGATGCTGTGACAGTCGTCGCCGAGACGCCCGCCCCTTCCGCTGGCGAAGAAGCGGAAGACGAGGGTCGCGACGAACGAGCCGGCAAACAAGCCTCTCCTGGGACGGACAAGCGCGCGAGGGAGGAGGAACGGGACGACAGCGGCAAGAAGAGACGGAAGAGTCAGACGCGCAGCCCCGAACGGCCTGTCACACCTCCTCCCGCGACGTCCTCCGCCCATGCCGCCCCTGCGTCCGTCTCGAAACTCACGGTCACGACCATGACTCCTACCTCTCGCGCCAATCCAAAGTCAGCCACGACGCCTCGCCGAGTCGGTCCAGGCGGGATGCCCTTCCTCCCCGCCTACTCGCCCGTCGACACGAACTGCGCTTTCTGCGGCGGCGATTCCTCCCTGAACCGCCACGGCCGGAAAGAGGAGATGGTCAGCTGTTACGAGTGCGGTAGCTCCGGTCACCCGACGTGTCTCGAGTGGGACGACTGGGGGATGGTCAAGCGCGTCAAGGCGTATGCGTGGTTGTGTCAGGAGTGCAAGCGGTGCGAGGTATGCGACGAGAAGGGCGATGATGTGAGTTCGCCTGCTCTCTCAGGCTCGCGACCTGCAAGTTGTAGCTTGCGCAGCGAGGCTAGCCCAGGAGATTGCGGAACTGACTTCCCAATTCTTGTCGCGCAGGATGACATTCTCTTCTGCGACTCGTGCGACCGCGGTTGGCACCGACTCTGCCTCGACCCGCCTCTCCACTCCGTCCCTCGCGGCAAATGGACTTGCCCAACCTGCGTCAAGCAGTCCGAGTTTTCGCGCGATGCGATCCTCCCGTCAACAACCGGCAAGCGCGAGCGTCGCCAAGCTCGTCCGATTGGTCTGGTCAGTGCTGGGAGCAGCAGCAGTCTGCATGGAGATGAGACGGGGCGGAAGAGCGACCGGCCGAAGCGGGACAGGAAGGGCAAGGGACGCGCGACATACGACTTTGGCGACGGGAACGGGACAGACGGGTTTGGGAACGATGATCGCTCGACGGACGAGGATGATGACGGGGCGGTTGCGGCATCGTTGCTGCTTCCGCCGGGAGCATCCCTGGATGCTGCTACTCTCGCGAACGCGGTCTCGGCTGTCGACCCGACGACTTCGTTGTCCGCCCATCCGCGCGTCAAGGTTCCGAAGATCACCTTCAAGCTGGGCGCCGATGGCTCCCCCGCACCAGCAGCAACAGGCGGCGCTGGCGCGATCCAAGCAGGCTCCATCCTCCCCTCCGCCGCAGCCGCTTCCGCCGCTCGCCCCGCTCAACGACCGCCGATGAAGAAGCCTCGTCTCTCGCACTCGCACTCCGCCTCCCCCGCACCACGCGAGACGTTCCGACCCTGGCTCGCACCTCGACCTCCGCCATCGTCGTCTTCGGCGGACGAGGCAGAGCTCGAAGAAGCGGAGGAAGGGGACGACTACGACCCGTATGGCGGGATGTTGACTACGAAGGAGGCGGATGGGACGGGTCGGAAGCCGACTGACAAGGACAGGGAGAGGTGGAGATGGGCCAAGACGGAGTGGGAGCGGCGAGAATGGGAGAAGGTGTTCGCGTCGAGCGGACCTGCAACGCCTGCAGGTGCAACACCGCCTGCCGCGCACGACGAGCACGGCACGGCTGCGGGCTCGACCGACGGCCGCGAACTGCGACATGTTCGACCTCCGAACGCCACGCCCGCCATTGCCGTCCCAACCTTTCCCGGCCAAGCCCTCCCTTCCTCCTCGACCGTGTCTTCCGCTCACACGCTTCCTATTCGCCCGATCACGCACCTCCGCATCGGCGAGTTCGAGCTCGAAACGTGGTATCAAGCGCCGTTTCCGGAGGAATACACGAGGGTCCCGGAGGGCAGGTTGTGGGTGTGCGAATGGTGCTTGAAGTACATGAAGAACGGGTTCGAGGCCGAGAGGCACAAGGTGCGTCAGCTCGTCGAAGTTAGGTTCAGCTCGTCCTACCGACTGGACAGGTTTGGCCTAAATCGTAGTGTCGAGCTTACTCACTCCTTTCTCTACCTCGCAGCTCAAGTGCAAGATGCGACATCCGCCTGGCGACGAGATCTACCGCGACGGCAAGGTGTCGGTCTTCGAAGTCGACGGCCGGAAAGCCAAGGTGCGTCCGCGAGGAGACGAGAGGCGAACGAAGCTGACCCTCTTCCGCTCCACAGATCTACTGCCAGAACCTCTGCCTTCTCGCCAAGCAGTTTCTCGACCACAAGACGCTCTACTACGACGTCGAGCCGTTCCTCTTCTACGTGATGACGGAAGCGTCGCCGCTCGGCGCCAAGTTTGTCGGCTACTTCAGCAAGGAGAAGCGCAGCCCCACCAACAACGTCAGCTGCATCATGACTCTGCCCGTCCGGCAGCGGCGAGGTTGGGGAAACCTCCTCATCGACTTTAGTGCGTTCGCATACCTTCGCCCGCCAAAGTGCCGCTCCTGACAGACTCGCCTTTTCGCAGGCTACCTCCTATCGAAGAAGGAGGCTCGCCTCGGTACTCCCGAACGACCGCTCTCCGATCTCGGCTTACTCTCGTATCGCAACTACTGGACACTCACGCTCTTCCAGTACTTCGCCTCGCTTCCGGCTGACTCGGACAAGGAGATCCGCTTCGAAGGTGAGCCTGCGACTTGTTCCCGCTCCAGGGCAAAGCGCTGACCCTCGGTCCCTCACCTCGCACAGACATAAGCAAGGCGACCTCGATGACGCGCGACGACATCTACTTCATACTGCACGAGCGAGGCTACATCACCGACCTCTCCCAGCAGCCTGTTCCCGTTCCTGCCAACCTCGCCGCCATTCCTCCGACCGCGCCGCCTGTCGCACAGGGCGGACTATTCGCACCTGCCATCGGTCCTCCTCCAGCGCCGGCGACACCTTCGGGTCCTGCCGTCCCAGCTGCGAGTTCGGCGCAGACGAACAGCCTCGCCGCGCCGACCGTGCCAGCCGGAGGTGCATCCGCTGTCCAGCCCTCGTCGCAAAGTCAGCCCATTACGTCCCACAGACCGCCTGCAGTAGCACCGGCCGCCGCTTCCATCGTAGCACCTCCGCCTTCCGCGACCGCCCCACTGGCAACTCCCGCAGCACATCCTGTTCCCGCTCAGAGGGCGCCGCCTGTCCCTCAACCCGGCGGCGACTTGACAGTCAACGCGCAACCGTCGACATCGATGACGACTGGAGCTGGGACGCCTCGTCCTCTAGCTCTCGGCTCTGCACCGGGTTCAGCTCGCACCTCGCCAGGCCCGCAAACGCCAGGCGGCGTCGGTCCTCGCGGCGGCATGAAGACCAACATCTTCCGCGGCAACCAGTACACCAAGGCGCGCGAGCAGAAGTTGCTTGAGGAGGCTCTCGCAGCGGGTCTTCCGCCTCCCGAAGGACTCATCCATCGCTTCGGCGAGGAGGAGAAGAAGCGGGAGCGGAAGACGCCGAGACCGTCTGGTTCAGCGTCTGGCACCGGGACGCCTCGCCATCCGTTCTACGGCAACCAGTGGAGCGCGAAGAAGCAGCGGGCGTCAGGCTCGTCTGGCCAGCAAGGCGGCGCCGGCCATCACCAATCACCGAAGAAGCTCGTCGTGCCGACCTCGTACAAGATCCACCCAAATCGCGAGGAGGTCGACGCGTACCTCGCCCGGCACTTCGAGTCGAAGAAGGAGTGGATTCGGCTTTCTCCGGATGCGCTCAAGTGGACGCCCTTCCTGGTCACTCGCGGCTTCGGACTCGGCGTGGACGTCGGCAGTACTGCGGTCGACGGCATGCAGCAGCAGCGACAGATGGCGGGTCTCGGCGCAAAGGGCGACGCGCAGACGACGGGCTCGACGACCGGCACGGGCACCGAAGATCACTCGGCGCATGCGTCGGTAAACGGCGGCAAGGATGTCGAGATGCAGGATGTTGGCGGGAAGGAGGATGCCGAGGCGGCGGATGTCGAGCGCTCACCTTCGCTTCACGGAGGCGACGACGGCCACAGCGAGATGGACGAGGACGAAGACCCATTCGCCAACCTGTCTTCCTCATCGACCGACGACTTCGACGATGACGACGGCGAAGGCTCCGACCCTCGCCGTAACAGCCGACGCTTCTCCTCTCGCAATGGCGCAACCTCGACCCGCTCCCTCCGCACGACTCGCCAGCGCTCCACTTCCGCCACTCCTTCTCGTCGATTGCCTGGTCGACAAGCGTCGCGCCTTGCGTCTCGCGCGCTAGCGTCGCAGGTCTCGCTGCTCGATGGAGAAGCGGAGGAGTCGGAATCGCGTGGCCAGAAGCGGAGGCTCACGCGGAGCTCGCCCGTCAAGATCCCGCCAACCGGACTCGCGGACGGGACGGACGGCGAGGAAGGAATGGCGGGCGATACGGCCGAGGAAGAGACGAGCTAGCTTTCTGTTGGAGTCGCTTGCGGAAGGGACAGAAGTGTTGTTGTAGCATTGCTTTGCCGGAAATGCTGGACCGTAACCTATCGACAACTTTCGCGGGTTTCAGCTTCCGAGGCATGGGAATGGCTGCGAGACGACTAGTGTTGCAACAACAAGGTGGTACGGAAGATCGTGCCTGAACCGGAGAATGAAGGACAGGCTTCACGATGCAGGCGAGTCGACGTCCATCCGCTCGCCGTCAACTGCGGGCGAGGGTGACTTGGCCAGATTCGCGAGCGCTTGCTCGACTTTGGGATGAAGCTGCGTCGCAGAGATGGGTCTGGTTAGGCTGCGGCATTGCGCAGCGCGAGAAAAGGGTCGGACGTACCTGCGCCGCTTCGGCAGCCACAAAGTCGTCCTCCGCAAGCTTGTAGCCGCCGAGCATGTCTCGTGCGGCATCTGAAGCGGAGACGCGTCAGTGCAGTCCAGCGGGATCAATCGAAAGCCAGACGCACCCGCAAGCTCCGACGCCTCGACGCCGAGCAACTCCTTCCAGCCACGAACGGGCTCGTACGCCGGCGGCTCCTCCCCTTCCTCCGCTTCTTGAATCGCGAGGTCGTGCAGGGACTTTTGTTCCGAGAGAGAGGGTGCTTCGGCGGGGAACGGGATGTCGAGTTGTGCGCAGGCGAGCAGGAGAGAGGCGGCGGCGATGACTTCGGGTCGATAGAGCAAGCAAAGCGGTTGAACGAGGCTGTGGGCCCAGGGTTAGGTCAACTCGAGCGAAAGGAGCAGGAGTACGCACGAGTCCGTCAGGAAGTTCCAGGCGACTTTCGCGACCTTCGTCCCAACCTCGGCCTGCACGCCCGTCCACATCTGCGTTGCCGCCTTGACCGCAAGCCAGTGCGGTTGTCGGACAGTCAAGTCGTAGCACAGCGTCCGCAGCATGGCTTCTTCCGTCGCGACCAGCTTCTTGCGGTAGTCGATGAAGGCGGGCGACTGAGAATTGGCGGCGGCTTCGAGTTGGCCTGACCGTTGCAGCACCGAAGAGACGATGCTCTTGATCGGCCGTGGCTCTTCTTCAGACTTGCAGGCGAGGAAGAAGGCGGCGACTGCGACGTCCTGTTGCAAAGAGACGAGGTCAGCGACGGCGACAACAACAGCAGCCGGCTTGACGCGCATCGTAGTGCCACTTCTTCATCGATTCGCGCATGAAGAACCGGTGAATGAATGTCGCAGCTGTTGAGATGACCGACTGTCGCCTGTTGGTGATGAAGAAAGAGTCGGCGCGACTTCAGCTCTTCGGGCAGTTCTGCGCGGGCAAAGAGGCTCGTACGCACACTGTGAGAGGATCCCGCAGCTTCCACAGTCGCCGCACCGCCCTCGCCCGCTGCTTCCGCTCCTCTGCGACTGTCACCCCTTCGCGAATGGATGGCGAGTCGACAAGTTCCTCGCGCGTGTAGTACCACTGCAGCTCGGTGTGAGACGTCGGCAGCGTAAGCAGCGGCGTCATCCTCGGCCTCGAAGAGCGGCGAGCGACGAAGCGACGTGAACGAGCGGAAGTCAACCTCTCGACGACGGCGGCGGAGGTGACAACAAAAGCCTTTTGCGTTGCGATGCAGATTAGACGGAGCTATACAGTGGGTACTGATGGGTTGCGCGGCGATAATTGTCCGTACAGAGAAAGAAGAGGGGAGGCGGTCGAAGGCAGCCAGAGGTTCTCCTTCAGTAGACCTCGGACGACCCGCGGTACTGCTGCTCGTCGTCCATGTTCTCGAGCAGCTTGGTCGTCAGCGAGCTGAAGCTCGGGCGGTGTCCCATTGCGCCCGCTGCCAGTCCGTTGGGCAAGCTAGGAATGCCGATTGATCCGCGCCGAGGGAACGTGAAGCCTGCGGCCGTCGGCGAAGGCTGCGGCAGCGCGTTGGCGAGATCAAAGTCCTCGAAGGTGAACGACGGGCGGACGGGCGAGGCGGAGCGGTGGACCTCCGAGAGGCGGCGCTCGTGAGCCGTCGAAATCGCTAACCCGGGCCCGAGGTTGAGGCCGAGTCCGAGGACGGGGCTGGCGTGCGCGGCGACCGACTGCTGCTGCTGCTGCTGCTGCTGAGGGTGAGGCTGGGCGTGCGGAAGCTGCGGCGAGGGCGAGGTGAAAGCGGGCTGGCCGGACGCGATGAGCGTGTCGAGCGCGTTGACGGACGAAGCGCGGCGGAGACGAGGGGCCGCAGGGAGGTGCGTCGTCGCGGGAGGAGGCATGCCCTCGTGCATGACGGGCTCGAAGACGTATGTCTGAGGGATTGGCGCCGTGTAAGAGGGGTGGTACATCGCGTACGACGACGGGCCGGCAACGGGCTGAGGAGGGTACTCGTCGAACTGCATGGGCTGGTGAACCTCGTGCTGGATAGGCTGGTAGTCGGCGTGGGGCGGGAACTGAGGCTGGTACGGCATGTGCGGCGACCGCGTTGCGTAGACGAGGCGGCGAGCGATGCGCGGCTGCTGGTGGTGCTGGTGCGGACGCTGAGCAGGAACGACGGTAGCATAAGCGTTGCGGCGACCCTTGTTGCTCGCACGCGACCGCGTCGTCGAATCGACATAGTCCTCGTCGTCCTCGTCGTTCGCGTATTCGGGCTCGTCGTCCTCCTCGTTCGCGTAGCGACGCTGCGTCGTCCGGCGACTGAAGCGACGAGGGTGCGTCGAAGGCGGCGTCAAGTACGCCTGCGCGTCGGACGAGGTCGAGCGCTGCATCGACGGCGCGAAAGGACGCTGCGCAGGCTTGTGCTCGAAGTAGTCGGGAGCCGACCACGCGCCGGGCGAGGGGTCGTGCCGGTACTGCTGCTCGGGAGGGTAGAGCGTCGACCTCGTGCGACGACCGGGCGTGCTCGGGTGCGCAGCGGTGTAGTGAGCGTAGCCGAGCGGAGGCGTCGGCAGCTCGAAGCCTTCCTCCTGCTCGACCATGGGCGTCGGGTACGCGCCAGCCTCATTCGGGCTTTGCGGCGTCGAGGACCTGGCCGAACCCGAGTACTCGTAAGGAAGGTCGTTCTCGAACGTCGCCGACGAGACGTCCTCGGGGCAGTGAGCATATTGCGGGTGGTTCTTCTTGATGTGCTTGGTGAGCGTCGTCTTGCGGCAGAAGCTGCGACGAGGAAGGTAAGCGCAACGTCAGCCGAGTTGAGCGATTCGCCACTCACGTCTTCAAGCACGTCTCGACCATGCACTGGTATGGCCGCATGCCCGTGTGGATCTGCGAGGCAGCGGATCAGCGTCGTCTTTGGCGGAAAGCGACAAGCGAGCTTACCCTGCGGTGGCGGGCGAGACTGCTCGAGTCGCTGAACGCCTTGCCGCAGTCCTCAAAGTCGCACTTGTGAGGTCGCTCGCCGGTGCTGCGCGGTGTCAGAGTCAGCGTGAGCTAGCTAGGACCAGGCTGGGAGGACACACTGGGTTCGCTGGTGGACGATAAGTGCGCTGCGTTGGATGAAGTCGCGCTTGCATCCTGGCCAATCACAGAGCCACGGCCTGTAGGAGTATCCTCGCGCGTCAGCGGCGGTCGCGGGCGCTCGTAAGAAGGGAGAAAGACGCACCGTTCGTTGGTGTGGATGCGCTCGTGGCGGATAAGGTCGCTCCTTCGCGCGAACGCCTTGGAGCAGTCTTCGTAGCTACAGGGGAAGGGGCGGGCGGCGGCTGATTGGTCGTCGTGGAGGAGGTCGACAATATCCATTGTGAGGGTCGAGAGGAGGGGTTTGGGCGGTGGAAGCGAGCGAGTGAGGGGGTCCTTCCGGTCTGCAGCAGGAAGGAAGGGGAGTGAGCGAACGTGACGAGATGGGCCACGGACGGCGACGAAGACCGACCGACGGAAAGGAGGCGAGGCGGGAAGTGAATAGCCGGGATGAGGGAGGGAAGGGTCGCGAGAACGTGGGTCGGTGCGCTCGAACTAGTTCGAACAGGGTTTGGATGAGCGAGTGAAGTGGTCTCACGGAGACTGCGATTGCCAGAATCGCAACGGGCGGGCGGACAGGAGGGGAGGAGGAGGACAGGAGCGAGGGACGAGCGAGTTGGACGGCAAAGGCGGCGGCAGAGAACAAAAGCGAGGCGCTAGCGGTTGGAACCAGTCGCCTGCACCGTCGGAAGAAGCACAAGGCGACCACAAAGGTTCACGGCGCCGGGTCCCCCTCCATTATCGAGAGAAAGGAGGCGGAGCACGCGAGGTTCGCCTGTCCTGATCGAATGGCGGGCTGCGCCGTATAGAACAGCACAAGGCAGCGTCATTCGGGTCGTCCGAGACTGTCTCTGTACGTCTTGGAAGAAAGGGAAGCGAGACGTCCGTCCCAGCCAGCGATCGGGAGGACAAAGGGTCGAAGTCGTTGTCCGTGCCACTCCACGGCGACCGCTCTTTCGGTGCTGGGCGAATAGTCGGCGCTAGAAGACTCGTGGGCTGTAGCTGGAATAGCCGACGAGGCCATGCGAGCCGTCGGAGCTCCTCCTGCCTCCCATCTCCGTCTCGAGGCGACATCCTCCCCAGCTCCCGCTCGGCGCACCGCAAGCTTGTGAAGAGCGGCACGGTCCGTTACGCTCCTGAAGAACTCCTTCGCGCGCGTCCAGCGGGGGTTGTTCGGCGTCGACGGCGTCAATTGATGAGGAGGATGTGCGGAGGAAGGGGTGAGTGGCACGGCTAAGGGGCGGTTTCTGCGGCTCAAGTAGCTTCATCAAGAGGGTACAGCGCAGACGGCGTCACTCTGTAGCGCTCAGTGTACGCAGCGGAAGAAGATGGAGCGAGAGCCAGGTTCTGCGAAAGCGGAGGAGGCAAACGATTCGACCGGTCGCTCGAGAGGGTGCTCCGGCCTTCAGTCACTCTAGATTGACGTTGCGAGCGAGTTAACCGACGAACAGACAAAGGCAGGAGAAGAAGCGTAGCGAGCGAGAACAAGCTCTCCATCTCGCAGAAGTTGCGAACTTGTAGGAAGCCTACGCCGGCACTGAAAACGCCTCTGTACATTTGATCCGATGGGCACACCTACGCCGGGATGACCTTGAGCCGCTTGAGCTCCTCAAACACCGGCTTGAATCCGTCCTCGAAGCTGTCAACCATCTTGGTCCACCCAATGGACCTCGCCTCGTCGAGCGTCGCACGGTCCTTCCATGTGCGCGACGTAGCAAAGTCGAGGAAGTCCCAGGCTGCACGAGCGGGATCATGAGTGACGCCGGTGGCACGAGCGAGAGGAAACTGACTCACTGGCGTATTTGAGCGCGTCAGGGTCGAGATCCTTCTCCTTGACGAGCTTCTCGAGGTCGGATTTGTACTTCTCGGCCCATTGAGGGACGGAGTGCAGGTTGACGACATCGGAGCCGATGTTGGCGGATGAAGGCGGGTCGTCGGCGGGAGGAGAGGCGAGCTTGACGCCGAAGTAGCTGTCGCAACATAGAGCCGGTCAGTTCCACCACGGTCAAGAGAGAAGGAAGGGAGGGAAGCGAGAAGGACGAGCGGGACGCACTCTGCGATCTTCGGCCAGAGGACGGCAAACGTCTCCGTCTTGCCATCATAGATGTTGAAAGCGCGATCGTACGCCTTGTCCGTCGTCGCCGCAAAGATCTGGAACGCGGCGTTGTTCGAGGCCGTCGACTGGTCGTACTCGAGCTTGTACGAGACCGACGAGCCGGGGAAGACGAGCGGCTGGTCGAGCGCTTTGCAGCTCGAGGCGTACAATGCGACGGTGGTAGCGAGCGACATGAAGTTGCCCTTGGTGACGCCGAGGATGAAGTTCGGGCGCGTGACGATCCACTTCCAGCCGTTCTTCCTGCACTCGTCCTTGAGCATGTCCTCCTGCGGCCCGTGAAGCGTAAGTGTGCCCTGAAACACGAGAAAGGAGCAGAGGTCGGGTCTTGCCTGCACGTAATAGAAGTTGCCGCCTTCGTGGCGCGGCGAGTCGGCTTTCCAGGGATACGAAGCCAAGTTCTCGCCGCCCTTGTGCGTACCGTAGTACTTGTATCCCGTCTGGAGCAGGAAGACCTTCATCTGCTTGGCGACCTCGGCGACGGCTTCCATGGCCTGCGACGCCGAGGAATCAGTCACTTTATGCCGGCGAGGCGTGGGAAGGACGCACGTTGCCGAATAGCTTGCGGTTCACATCGATCAAATCCTGCTCGTCCTCCTTGGCGATGTAAGCGTAGAAGAATGTGTGAGTCGCCTCGGCAGCTCCAGCATGGCGGAGCTTCTGGACGACTTCGTCCTTGGGCGCGAGGAGGTCGACCGACTCGAAGACGATTCGCGAGTCGTCGTGGTCGAGAACGGGAGGACGGCGCGAGATGGCGATAATCTTCTTCCATTCTTTGTCGGAAGAAGCGGAGAGAGCTTGAAGCAAGGCGATTCCGGAGACGCTGCGAGCGGTTCGAGGTGTGAGGACGGTCACAAGGACGGCAGGTGCGCTGTGACTTGCCCGTTGGCGCCAAATACGAGTGCAGTGCTCATCGTAGCGTGTCGAGTGAAGCGAAGGAGCGAGAGAGCGACGGAGGCAGCTGCCGACGAGGTGGAGAGGCCATGACGGAGTTCTGGCACGGACTGCTCATCCCGCTGGAAGCGCTCGTGTCCCTGCTGTGCTCAGCAGACAGGGTTGTTCAGTCCGTCTCGTCCACCGCACCGCTCTCCCCGCTCCTCGTCGCCGCTTGTTCGCCCGCTTCTCACTCCCGACCGATGAGAATCCCGTTCAACGACGAAGCGTGGAGGGGTCAAGCGGCTGACTTGAAACAATGCCGAGCAGTGGAACAGGGTACCAGATGGCACGAGAGGGCTCTAGAGCGTCGGTGAGGGGAGAAGAACGACCTTGACCTCGACCTCCTCTCCTCGACAAGTCCGACATCAATCCGCGGTCACTCGCACGGTCCGCTGAGTTCACTCAACATGCCTTGCACGCCTGCTGCACTCGCTTCCCGTACCGAATGGCTGCTTTGACGACTGCGGTGGTGGGCGGGACACTCTCGACGGCGGGGTTCTCCCCTGGCTCCTTTCCAACAGCGCTTTTTCCGCCTTGCAGAGCTGCCAACACCTGCACACTCTCAGCTGGTCAACTCTCCTCACCCAGGCGACGAGCGAAGCGGAACGACGGAGGAGATGGGACGTTCGGACCGGGAGACTACGGTTGGGGTGAGTCTCTCGCTCTTGCTGCTCTGCGTCGCAGAACTGGACCTTTTCCTCCTTGACAGGTACTGATATCGTGACCGAGACGCTGACGACCGACGTGTGAGCTCGCCAGTCTGCTCGTTCAACGGACTGCTCTGACGGCGGTTCTTGCAGGACGAATGTTGGTCCGCAACCAATCGAGACGGAGTACACAACTTGGGGAGTTACCGAGACTCGTACGGCGAAGGTTGTCGAAGTGACGGTCTACGAAGGTGCACTCACTCTCAGGCATCCTTCTTTTTGACATGGCTGACCTTCGTCGACCTCCAGGTTTCGGCACGACCATCACCTTGACGCCGCAAGTCGTTACTTATACTCTCTTCCCTACCTCGACCGAGCTACAAGTCTCGACGATCATCGACTCGCAGACGTCGTACATTACCTCGACCGCCGTCCGAACCCTCACTCTCGCCAGCTCCGCTACAATCACCGCTCCTCCGCCTCCTTCGACTCGTACTAGTGCAGAGACACTGCCGACCACGCCTCCGCCATGGCTGACGATTTCGAGCTCGTCCTCACCAAGAACCCCTTCATCAATCTCCTCCTCACGTCCCGCCAAACCGACTTCGTCCGCCGCGCCAAGTGCTTCCGACTGTCAACCCGGCGAAGCAGACGAGCGCGTCCCAGGCTTGTTCAGCCCGACGGAGGAACAAGCATGGACGTTGATTGCGGCGGGTATTTGTGCGTCCTTTCCTCCCATCCTGCGTCAAAGCGAAGACTGACTTGGTCGGCTCGCAGCTATCGCCAGCATCACGATTGCGTGGAACTTGTGGGGCCTGAGGTGGCTGTTGTATAGCTTTAAGTCGTATACGGTGTTCGTGCACGAGAGCGGGTGCGTCTCGTTGGTCCTTCTTGCTACGCTTCCGCCGTCGGGACTTCGCCTCCCTCTTCGAAGCTTGCGACATGACTCACGCCCCCTGGTCATCGCCATGCAGCCATCTCCTCGGCGTGCTCCTTTCAGGCCAGCGCCTCTACCGCTTCACGATCGACCCCAACACAGGCGGCGCAACACACACCGTTCGTCCGCTCTTTTTCCCCTTTCTCCCTTCTCTCACTAACCTTCCTCCCACATAGGTACCGGGCACGCTCCTCCGCCCGCCCTCGCTCTTCCTCGGCCCGCTTTCCTCCCTGCTCTTCGGCGCCGGTCTCGTCTTCGCGTCGTTCGATACACGCGCGGCGAAGTATACGTCTTTTGTCGTAGAAGTGCTATGGGTCCCGGCGGTGGCGTTGCAGGGGAATTGGGTTAGTAGGGCGAATTGTGTGCTGCCGGTTGGGTTGTTGGTGCGTTCCGTGTTCTCTTCTCCTTTCCCAGTTGCGAGCTGACCTCCTCTCCTCCTCTAGATTGGCTTATGGTACGCTTCGCGTCGTCACATACTGCGCGCGAACGGAAGACTGACGAGAGCAAACGCACAGGTTCGTAGACCACGCCTACACCCTGCGGTTCTACATCCTCTTCCTCGGCGGTGCGTTCCCTCCCCTTCTCCCTCCTCCGCTGAGCGACAGAAGGTTGCTGATATGCGAGCAAGGGGAGAACAGTGATGAGCTTGTTCTACGTGTGCGTTCTTCTCTTTCCTCTCGCCTTGTCGACAGGAGAACGAGGCTGATGATGCATGGCGAGGTTTAGTGTTTGGGATACGATGGTTCGAGCTCGATCGCCTCTCGCATCTCCAAAGCGGATTGCTGACGAGGAAGGTCGCGTGCGCAGGACGACTTCTTCCACCGGTTCGTCTCGCCCACTTGCTCCCCGTCTCTCTCATGGCTCGCTAACTCGCGCATCTCTCCGCTACTATCACAGAAAACAAAACGAATGCTGCGTCGTAATGATCGAATCAAACACCGCCGTCTCCGCAACCCGTGTGTTCTCCTCCTTCCTCTCCTCCTCCCTCCTCCGTCGTCTCCCGCTGATGATTGGATTCGATGGCACAGTCTGGTTTGGCTTGTTCTTCGCGTTGTCGTGTCTCGCGTTCGTGGGAGTGGTGTTGGGAGGGTTGGCGTATTGGAGAGAGACCGGGAGGGCGATGTGCGTAGTACCGTTCTTCCCTCAGTCTCCAGCTGGGCGAGGCTGATGAGGCGATGGGTTGCAGGTACTGCGAAGCACAGGCGTTCTTGCCGACGTAGCACTCGCCTTGGAGATCTGCAGAGGTACATGGAGCGGGACCAGCTCGCCCACCTCGAGCCGTAGCGACGCTCGCCTCCGTAGATAAGCCATTCAGCGCAATAGCAGGACTATCTCGCGAGTCTAGCTTGTCCCTGTGCTGTGTGAAGCGAGATCAGTCCGGGTGAGATGAGGTCGGCGGTGAGCGGGTCGTTTGAGGCGCCGACGACACGCCAGGAGTTCGCACGAACTCGAATGGGTAGCCAGCCACGCCATGAGCGCAGTGAGCGAAAGAACAAGCCCGCTAGAGCAGTGTGAGCGCGGGATGATGTCGTCGAGGGTGCGTCTCCCCAACTCGAGTTGCTCGGCTCATCTCTCCACCTCCCTCCCTCTCCTCCCACCCCTCCAACCCGTGCGTGGAGCATTTCTGACACGCCAGAAAGATCCACAGCTGACTGGTCACCCCGCCTGTCCTTGTCCCGCCCTCGCACGCGCCCTCCATCGCCCGCTACATCACTCGCCTCGCCCTCACTCGGTGTCGTCGCCTCGCTCTCCTCGCTCGCTCTCCTGTGCGCAGATAAACAGTACACGATGCCTTTCAAGCCGAACGACAACGACCAGAAGGCGATCAACACGATCCGCACCCTTGCGCTCGAGTGAGTCTCTACCCTCGCCATCCTCGGACGCACGTTGCCCGCTCGAGTCGCTGTGGCTAACCAACGGTTGTTACGCCCACAGCACGGTCAACAAGGTACACAACTCTCCCTCACTACACCCTCACTCGCGCCGCCATCTCGCGAAATCACTTCCTCTCATCCGCTGACCCCGCTCCGTTCGTTTCGTCATCTCGCAACCTTTTCTCTCGCCCTCCTCGGCCGTGCTCAACATCGCTTGATACGCTGTGTTGCGACATGGATTGACAGGCCAACTCGGGCCACCCGGGTGCCCCGATGGGCATGGCGCCTGTCGCCCACGTCCTCTTCTGTGAGTTCGGCATCCGCTTTCCTGGCAGAGAGCGGTTCTTTCGAGCCGTTTCAGTCTTCTTAGGGCATGACTGATGCTGACGATATGACTGCACCCGCAGCGCGCTTCTTCCAGTGCAACCCGCAGAACCCGCACTGGGTTAACCGCGACCGCTTCGTCCTCTCGAACGGCCACGCCTGCGCCCTCCAATACGTCCTCCTCCACCTCCTCGGCTACAAGGTCTCCATCGACGACCTCAAGCAGGTGCGTCGAGCGCGGCTTGTCTGGCAGTCCGATTCGCATCCGAGGCTGACCGCCTTCGCTGCTTCGCTGTGTACAGTTCCGCCAGCTCGAGTCGATCACGCCTGGCCACCCCGAGCTCGGCGTTACCGAGGGTATCGAGGTCACGACCGGTCCTCTCGGCCAGGGTTTCGCCAACGCCATCGGACTCGCCATCGCCCAGGCGCACCTCGGCGCCGTCTTCAACAAGGACGGCTACTCGCTCTTCGACAACTACACCTACATGTTCACCGGTGACGGTTGCTTGATGGAGGGTGTCTCGGCCGAGGCTGCCTCGCTCGCCGGTCACCTCAAGCTCGGCAACCTCATTGCGATCTACGACGACAACCAGATCTCGATCGACGGTTCGACTGCCATTGCCTTCACCGAGGACGTCGGAAAGCGCTTCGAGGCGTACGACTGGCAGGTCCTCCACGTCGAGAACGGAAACGACGACCTCAAGGCCATCTCGGACGCGATCGAGCAGGCCAAGGCCGAGAAGAACAAGCCGACCCTCATCCGTCTCAAGACGACCATCGGCTACGGCTCGCGCGACCAGGGCACCCACGGCGTCCACGGTAACCCGCTCAAGGCCGACGACACGGTCGAGATCAAGAAGAAGTTCGGGTTTGACCCGGAGCAGTTCTTTGTCGTCCCCGAGGAGACGAAGAAGATCTACTCTGAGATTGCCCAGCGCGGTGCCGAGGCGGAGAAGAAGTGGCAGTCGCAGTTCAACGAGTACGAGCAGAAGTTCCCTGAGGAGGCGAAGGACATCAAGCGCCGTATCGACGGCAAGCTCCCTGACGGCTGGGAGAAGGCTCTCCCCGAGTTCAAGCCGTCGGACGACGCCGTCGCCTCGCGCAAGTTGTCCGAGATGATCCTCGCCAAGCTCTCGACTGTCGTCCCCGAACTCGTCTCGGGCTCGGCTGACTTGACCCCGTCGAACTTGACGCGCTGGAAGAACGCCGTCGACTTCCAGCCCAAGGAGACCGGGCTCGGCGACTACACCGGCCGCTACATCGTTTGTCCCCCCCTCCTTCTCCTCCTCGCTCCTCCTCGTACTGACGCCTTTCGCGTGCGCAGCGCTACGGTGTCCGCGAGCACGGCATGGGCGCCATCGCGAACGGTATCGCCGCGTACGGCGGAAACCTCGTCATCCCCGCCATCGGCACCTTCCTCAACTTTGTCTCGTACGCCGCCGGCGCCGTCCGCCTCGCCGCACTCTCGCACCTCCGCGTCATCTGGGTTGCCACGCACGACTCGTGAGTTTTGCGTTTGCTGTTTTCGCGGGTGATGCAGGTCGATGGGAAGGCGTGGAGAGCTGACAATGTTCGCGCGACCCTCACAGGATCGGCTTGGGCGAGGATGGCCCCACGCATCAACCCATCGAAGCACGCTACTCTCTATGCTCCCAGACTCACAGTTGCCGTCGCTGACCCTGTCCCGACTCGCAGACGGTCGCCCACTTCCGCGCCCTTCCCAACTGCAACGTCTGGCGCCCGGCTGGTGCGTCCTTCTCTCCATTCACGACCTGAGTGTGCAATACTGATGTTAATGCTCGTACAGACGGCAACGAGACGTCGGCGTCGTACTACGTCGCGATGACCTCGACCCACACGCCCTCGATCCTCTGCCTCACCCGCCAGAACCTCCCGCAGCTCGCCGGCTCGTCGATCGAGAAGGCGTCCAAGGGTGGCTACGTCCTCCACGAGGTCGAGAATGCCGACGTCACGCTCGTCGCGACCGGCTCCGAGGTCGCCATCGCCGTCGAGGCTGCCGAGCTCCTCGAGAAGCAGGGCCTCAAGGCTCGCGTCTCGTCCCTTCCGTGCTGGGAGGTCTTCCGCGCGCAGTCGCACGAGTACAAGCTCTCGGTCCTTCCCGACGGCGCCCCCATCGTCTCGGTCGAGGCTTACACGGTGCGTTTCGGTCTGCGGGCCTTCCTCTCCCCTTTTCGCCGTAATAACTGAGCACTGACGTACTCTTGCATGCACCTTCCACACCCGCTCGCTCCGATTGCGCCCATTCGCGCCACTCTGCCCGACTTCGCCTCGACCCGCCTTCTCGCTTCGCCCTCATTCTCCTCTCGTCCTGCCGCCCCGCCGACGATCTACTCCTTCTCTACACCATCGATACATGCTCTACATTTGTCCCTCGCCAAACGACGACATCGCCGCCGAAATCCGCGACCCTCACCTCCTCCTCGCCCTGGAAACCCCCTTCTTTCGCCCCGACAGACTATGGGGTGGGCCGAGTGGTCCCACGCGCATGTCGGAATTGACCGGTTCGGTTCCTCAGGACCCGCGAAGAAGTAGGCGCACCCTCTCGCGACTTGAGGCGCCTCCTCGAGACTGACCTTCCCTCTCCTCCTCAGGGTCTACGAGTTCTTCAACCTCACCGGTCCGAAGGTCGCCGAGCGCGCGCAGAAGTCGATCAACTACTTCAAGAAGCTCGGACACCCCGTCTACTCGCCCGTCTCGCACAGCATCAACGTCTAGGCGCGCGACGAGGACGAGGACGACCCGCTTCTCCCGATCTGTAGAAATAAAGGACGGGCTTGCAACAAGAGCTTCCCGAGTGCTTTCCTTCTGACACAGTCGTGGCATCGAGAGCAACGCGCCGCAGAGAGTCGTCGTCGTCGTCGTTGCCGCCTTTGACCTTCCTCTCCACCCTTCGCTTCACTCGCTCGTCGCCCTTAGCTCGCCGGACTTGCTACGCCGCCATGCACCGCTTCTTCGAGCCCGCCTTCACCGTTCTGCACACGATTGTCGTCGAAGAACTCGCGCGCGAGCACCCAGTCGGCGTCGTCCCTCTCCTCGGCGTCAACCGCCATTTCCGCCAGCTTGCGGTCGAGCGCTTGGTTCAGGCGTACAAGGAGTGCAAAGTGCTCGGCTACGACGAGGAGTCGGGCTACCCGAAGCTTTCTGGCCAGTTTGTCAAGGTGCGTTTGCCCTTCCTCGATCTGGTCGACACCACGGCGAGCAATGAATGGGGAGAAACAATTCACATTCGTCTCGCACAGTTCGCCGAGTCCGGCGTCAACCCTTACGACGGGCCCTTCAAGGAGAACGACCCCCGCTACACCCTCGTCGACCAGGATCCCGACGGTCGCGCAGTCATGCTCGTCTTGTGCGTCCGCTTGCTTCTTCCCGACGTCGATGAGATTGAGCGGGCGCAGGCGTAGAGACACACCGGACGTTCCTGCCTGTGGGTGAAGCGAACTAACCCTCTTTGCTGCGGGACAGCAACTCTTACGACCCGAAGACGACGCTCGTCACGCTCAAGCCCGTCCATCCCGCTGACGCCATCTACTACGACCTGCTCTGCGACGAGAAGTACTCGGAATGGCGCGACTTGCCGCGTTACTTTGAAGGCGTCGCTTCGGGCTGGTTCAAGAAGGCTCGTCCGGGTCGCAGCGTCAAGGGCCTCGAGCTTGCTTTCGATGACGAGCGCTACCCGCCTATCCAGGCGCTGCTCTCGCCCGAAATCCCGAACAAGCGCGACGGCGAGTTTCAGAATGTCGAGCAGCCTCTTCGCAACGGCTGGACGATTCGTGCGTCTCAGCTTTCTCTTTTTTAGCCGTCCCCTGAGCCGCGCAGCTGAGCATTGAATGTGCAGTCTACTCCGCCAGCCGCATGGACAGCCTCCCTGATGAAGCCCGGGAGGTTGACCCGACGATGGGAGAGGTGCCCGACGGCTTCCTTGTCCCAGCACAGCTCAAGATTCACTGGCTCAAGATCCCGCTCGTCAGCCTCTTCATTCCACGCCATTCGACGACCAAGAAGTGCTGGTACGACTAGGGAGACGGAAGGAGGACGAAGTAAGAGCTTGGTGTAGGCGGAGCTTAGGAGCGCTTAGCGTGTTGCTCTGGAAACCCTAAAAGCCTTCGTCAGAGCCTGGAGCTGTCCTATATTGTGCAAGCTGTCGCAAGGCAGCGATCCTGCGAGACGAAGTTGGGAAGGCCAAGACTCTCTGCGAAGCGTTCTTCTCTCTCTCGCGACCGGAGACCATCCTTACAAGCGCTCAGTCCGATGTTCCATGCCAGCTACGCAAGCGACTCGAAAGAAGCCTTCGCCGAGAAGATCGCCTTGCGCAAGAAGGCCCTCTCCACGCCTCCCAACTTCGGGATCCGCTCGACGAAGCCGTCGACGCTGCCTTCGTCCATCAAGAGCAAGTTGGAGAGTTGGTCCACGCTCGTGATGCCGGCGCTGGCGAGGTGGTTGGCGAGGAGCGCAAAGTCGCGGTCGGGCATGACGGCTGCGAAGAAGGCGCGAAGAGAAGGGCGGAAGTCCGTACTCGGCTGAGTCTGCGCCGTAGGCTGGTTCGGGTGACGATAAAGCATCCTGGAAGACGGGTGAGGAAGGAAGTAGACTGCCTGAGGCTGCTGCGTCGAAGGGAAACTTGAACCACCCGGGACTTGCTGAAGAGGCTGGTAAATCGGCTGGAGTGAGTAAGGTGGCGGGGCGAAAGGAGAAGCAGAAGGTTTATCAGGTGCGCGAGTTGTGTGGACGGTCGCACGCTTGTCCGCGCCAGTAGCGGTAGACGAGGTTGGCGGAGGCGGAGACTGAGAAGCAGCGCGTTTGCGCTTCTTCGGCGGCTGGACATTCGAAGTCTCGGCTGGAGCAATAGCTGGATGCAAGTCAGGACCGAGGAAAGCGTCCCAGTCAATGGACGCAGCAACACTCGAGTCGATGTAGGAACCGGCAAGACGTCTGACGACTGCGAGAGCAACAGGTCAGCCCAGTCCGACGCGCTGGTAAGAGAGCATCCCGTACTCTCGGAACCTTCGTCCTGCCCGTACTTCAAGTTGCTCGTGAAGCTGCGGACCTGTTGACAAGTGCGGCGATGGCCCGACTGACGGCGAATGTACTCGGCAATCATGTCGAAGCGGTCCATCGGCGTCCCTCGCACGACGTAGCGGGACCTTCCGATGTTCGGGATTAGGTCGACAGCTGCAAGGCGTCTGTCAGCGGAGTCTTCTCGGCGAATGGACCAAACCCACCTCGCCAGAGTACCTCCTTGACCTCCGGGACCCATACAGTAGCCTTCTTGCCAATGCGTCGAGGCTCCGCACGGTCGATGCTCGCATCGTCTTTGGCAGACGTTGAAGCTTGGGCAGGCGGAGTGCTCGTGGCCGTCGAAGCGTCGGGCGAGGCTGAAGGCAGGGGACCGGACGGAATAGACGACTGCGCGGGCGCCGGGGTGACACTACCAGTCTCTCTGGTCGAGTCGGAGACATCAAAGCACTCCTCCACCGTCACGAGAGGCTTCTCCTCGACTTTGTCCTCGACCTGCTTCCGAGCTGATGAAGTCGACTGGGGCGAGTTGGCGGGCTCGGCAGGCGGCGGGACTGGCGTAGGCAGCTTCTTGAGAGTCTGGAGAGCAGGCTCAGTCATGGTATCGAGCAATCTCAGCGGGTGTAGCGCGAGCAAAGTGAGCGGCAGGAGGAAGACCTTCTGGCGGGAGGAGATGAGCGACGCAACCCGCTTGCCTGCGCTGCGAAGTCACTCCCAATGGGCTAAAGTTCACGAGAGCATTGCTACTGGGGGAACGATAAGAATTGCAAGGTCCGCAGTTACTTCGGGTCGTCCAGGCTGTCCCTTCGCATCCCGCACTGCCTTCTTCAACCTCGCCAAGTCCAGGCCGCCCAAGTTTGCCTTCTTGCTGACGCGCTATAGGACGATTCGCAAGTGGCGATCTTCGAGGTGAACTAGGTCGACGAGGAGAAGGGAGAGGTGACGCCGATTTTGACGAAGGCGGCTGCGGTCGCCGTCCAGTCTTGCGTTGGGGCGTAGGTGGTCAAGAAAGCTGCGATGTCGTCGGTAGTGTCGGCGTCCGATCGTGACAGAGAGGGTTCTGGGGAGGGGAGGCTGAAGACCAAAGGCGGCAGCGACGACTCTCTGCGGCCCGTCACTCTCGATACGCGAGTGTGTCAGAAGGAAAGCACTCGGGAAGCTCTTGTTGCAAGCCCGTCCTTTATTTCTACAGATCGGGAGAAGCGCGTGGTCGTCGTCCTCGTCGCGCGCTTAGACGTTGATGCTGTGCGAGACGGGCGAGTAGACGGGGTGTCCGAGCTTCTTGAAGTAGTCGATCGACTTCTGCGCGCGCTCGGCGACCTTGGGGCCCGTGAGGTTGAAGAACTCGTAGACCCTGAGGAGGAGAGGGAAGGTCAGTCTCGAGGAGGCGCCTGAAGTCGCGGGAGGTTCGTCTCACTTCTTGGCGGGTCCTGAGGAACCGAACCGGTCAATCCCACAGTGAGTGTGGGACCACTCGGCCCATCCTATAGTCTGTCCGGGCGAAAGAAGGGGGTTTCCAGGGCGAGGAGGAGGTGAGGGTCGCGGATTTCGGCGGCGATGTCGTCGTTTGGCGAGGGACAAATGTAGAGCATGTATCGATGGTGTAGAGAAGGAGTAGATCGTCGGCGGGGCGGCAGGACGAGAGGAGAATGAGGGCGAAGCGAGAAGGCGGGTCGAGGCGAAGTCGGGCAGATTTGCGGGAGTATGCATATTCCGGCGAGCGAGAGATGATGAGAATAGTGAGCGAGAGCACGTCAGTACTCGTGCAGCAAGCGCGGAAAGGCGGGAAGACGGAAAGGAAGGCCCGCAGACCGGCACGCACCGTGTAAGCCTCGACCGAGACGATGGGAGCTCCGTCGGGGAGAACCGAGAGCTTGTACTCGTGCGACTGAGCACGGAAGACCTCCCAGCACGGAAGGGACGAGACGCGAGCCTTGAGGCCCTGCTTCTCGAGGAGCTCGGCAGCCTCGACGGCAATGGCGACCTCGGATCCGGTCGCGACGAGCGTGACGTCGGCGTTCTCGACCTCGTGGAGGACGTAGCCACCCTTGGACGCCTTCTCGATCGACGAGCCGGCGAGCTGCGGGAGGTTCTGGCGGGTGAGGCAGAGGATCGAGGGCGTGTGGGTCGAGGTCATCGCGACGTAGTACGACGCCGACGTCTCGTTGCCGTCTGTACAGATGTACGCGTGAGTACGTGCAGCGCGAGTCGTGAGTGGAGAGGAAGGCACGAACCAGCCGGGCGCCAGACGTTGCAGTTGGGCAAGGCGCGGAAGTGGGCGACCGTCTGCAAGTTGCGACAGCGTCAGCGGCGGTAACGGTGAGTCTGATAGCATAGGGAGTAGCGTGCTTCGATGGGTTGATGCGTGGGGCCATCCTCGCCCAAGCCGATCCTGTGAGGGTCCCGCGAACATTGTCAGCTCTCCACGCCTTCCCATCGACCTGCATCACCCGCGAAAACAGCAAACGCAAAACTCACGAGTCGTGCGTGGCAACCCAGATGACGCGGAGGTGCGAGAGTGCGGCGAGGCGGACGGCGCCGGCGGCGTACGAGACAAAGTTGAGGAAGGTGCCGATGGCGGGGATGACGAGGTTTCCGCCGTACGCGGCGATACCGTTCGCGATGGCGCCCATGCCGTGCTCGCGGACATTGTACGTCAATGAGCGGAACAAAACCTCGGTGGGCGGAGCAGAGAACCTTCGGTCGAGCCAGATCAGCCATGAGGAACGACAAGCTTCCGAGCTGCGTAGAAGCAACGCGTTGCAGTCGTAGAATTCGCTACGATGTCTGCCCAAGGCACTCCCTCATCGCTTGAAGCGCCTTCTTGCCGAAGGCGAGCTGAACTCCGCCAAGGTTCTTCTGCTTGCCGACGAGGTCGAGGAAGCCGTCGAGGATGCCGTCGTCGAGGAGAAGAAGGTCCGCAAAGACGTCCCTGCCAGTCACGCCGCAGGCGAAGAGGGCGCGAACGAAAGAAGTCAAGTCTCGACCGGTGGCGAAAGGCGAAAGAAGGCAGGACAGCTCGTTCAGGGAAGGCGAAGTCTGCAGGTGCTGGTTGTTGACGGGAACGTAGAAGCGCGGCGTGAAGGCGGGAAGAGTCGCGAGTTGGCTCGCAACCTGCGTATGCGCGTAAGGCGAAGTTGCGAAGCCCGCACTGCCTGAAGAAAACATCTGCGCCGAAGCGATGGCCTCGCTAACGTTGTAAAGAGGCGAAAGAGACGGTGTCGGAAGGGACGAAGAGAAGTCGTGGTGCGTATACTCGCGCTGCGAGGTCATGGTAGGCGGGTAGGAGGCGCGAGGACCGGCTTGACGCAGTGTCGGGCGACCTTTCGCGCTCGACAACATCCGCTTCGACTCAGGAAAGAGGTCCGGTCCAAGCAGTGCAGACCAGTCGTACCGCTTCGCTTCTTCCAGAGGAACATCGGGTCCGCGAAGACGCTTCTTCACTGCGGGCAACAGAGTGTGAAAGCGTCAGCTGCAACTTCCGGCGCGCTGTTCAGCGAAGGAGCGTACACTCTGCCGTAACGCCAAGCTTGAGTATGTGACCGTTCACCTGTCTTCGCGTGCGAACAGAGCCCGTCGATCTGCGAAGATACTCGACAAGGAGGTCTCCACGAGCAAGCCGGCTGCCTCCGAAAGTGACCTTGCTCCGGCCGAGATGCGGAATCAAGTCAACGCCTATCGGAATGAGGTCAGCTGGACCGCTGCAAGCTGGCACAAATGGCTGAAGAAAGGACGCACCGCGCCAAAGAGCTGCGTTCTCCTCCGCCGTCCAGTCCTGGCGCGGCTTGCGACGCTTCTTCCTCGGCTTCTCATCCTCGTCCGACATGTCAGCAGCGTCCTCGTCCTCCTCATCGTCGTCGTCTTGCGCCATGCCCTCGTCATCCTCATACGCGGAGCCCTCGCGCTCGTCTACCTCAGGCGAAGGGCTTGTCGCGCTCGTCCGGTTGTCGTCCACATCCTCTGCCACACTCGAGACAGGCGCCAGCGCGTCCTCAGCTTGTTGCTGCGTCGAGGAAGACTCGGCGAGCGGGATGGAGGGGACCGTGGTGGAGGACTCGGCAGGCAGCTCTGGCGAGGCGCGCTTGGGCTTGACGGTCGCGAGAGCAGTAGAGGCAACTTCAGCAAGCTGTTCAGACATGGGTTGAGCGGGTTGTAGCGAGCGAGTGAGTCGAAGGAGGAGAAGAGGCGCGTATGGCAGAGAGCCGACTTTCGACATCTTCGAAGACTGCTCGTAGAAGCTTCCGAGAATCGCCTTTGCATGCAACAGCAAGCTGCGGAAGCGGGGGCGGAGCGAATAAGACGCGGAAGCGGTTCTCGTAGCAAAGTCCCGTCTCGCCAGCGCTTGTCAATGAAAAAACGTCCTTCCATGCAATGCACGTCCAAGCAAGCAAGAAGAGTCGACCTAGCCCTCGAGGGCAATGCGGTTCCTCCCAGTCTCGAGCGCCTTCTTCGTCCAGGCGACCTCGAACGCGCTCAGCTCCATTCTCCTGCCAACGATGTCGACGAAGACGTTCGCGACGTCCTTATCGAAGATGAGCAAGTCGGCGAAGTGAGAGGTCGAGGTGATGCCGCAGGCGAAGAGGGCGTGCGCCGAGGTCGTAAGGTCGCGGCCGGGAACGAGAGATGAGAGAATCGCCGAAAGGTCGATGACGAAGGGGCGCGACTTGGGCTTCTTGCTGCGCACGCGTGGCTTGGGCTGGTCGTCGAGAGGTCCTTCGAAGCTGTCATCCGGAGAAGGCGGAGTTGCGCCGAGATCAGCCTCGACAAGGTCACCCGCTTGAGCGCGCCCTCCTGGTCTAGTGCAAGACCGCTCCCACTCGTATAAGCATTCGAAGCGGTCGCAAAGTCGGCTGCAGGAGTCGAAGTGCCGTCAGGAGGGCTGAGACGAGGCTTCTTGGCGCGGTTAGAGTCGAGGTCCGCGATAGGGGATGCCGGAGCGGCTCCCTTCTTCGCAGTAGTCGTGCCGTAGGTGTCGAGCAAAGAGACGGGCTTCGTGTGCGGGAAGCGGTCGGGTCCAAGTCGCGCATGCCAGTCAGTTTCGCGTGCTTCCTTGAGCGACATCTCCGAGCCGCGCACACGGTCCCTCATTGCGGGAAGGCGGGTGATCCTGGTAAGACGGCGATTGATCTGGCTAGACGTCTTGATGGTGCCGGTCTGGCGTCGGATGTACTCGGCGAGAAGCTGAGGTCTGCGAAGCTCCTCAAAGCCCAGCCAGACCAGCGCCGTACCGGGGATCGAGACAAGGTCGGTAGCTGCGGTATAGGCTCGTCAGCAGGGTCGGGTGACGATTCGTCGATGGAGACTCACCTCGCAAGAGCGCCTCGTGCTCGGCAGCCGTCCAGCGGTCGGAAGAAGGAGCGGCCTGCGAAGTCTTGCCACGCTTGCGCGGCGCCTGCGCGGCACCCTGAACGCTTTTGACAGTCTTCTTGCGCTCAGTCGGCGAACGGAGAGCCCTCGAAGCGGAAGTCGAGGCGTTGTTCTGCGCAAGAGGAGAATCCTGCCCGACACTCGCTCCATCTGCGGCAGGCTGATTCTGCGCCTCGTCAAGATTTTCGTGCTCGTCTGAATCGTCCGCCTCACCCCTCAGCGCCTCCATGAAGCCCTTCGTCGCTCTTCTCCTTGGTTGGCTGATGGGCCTCGGTCCGGAGTGCGGCTGCTGCGACGCCTCGCGGCCATAGTCGGCGTACTCTAGCTCATCCGAATCGTACAGCTCCGCCTTGATCGCGTCCGTCACGCCCGCAGAGGCTTTGCGACGCGTCCTGCCGAGGAAGGGGTCGAACGGCGCGAGGGTCGTGCCGGCCTCCGTGAGGGCAGGGTCGATGGGGACATCGTTGCCAGCAGCCTTTTGGGGAGAGTAGAGCCAGTCCAGCATGACCAAGCGAGGTGTGCGAGAGTCGAGCGGAGTGGACGAGGAGAAAGAGCGGGAAGTGCTTCCGCTCGCCAGGTTATTCGCGACAACGACTGACGAGCGTCTCCTAGAGCGTTCAAGGCAGACTTCGTGGCGAGAAAGGCGAGCCCCGCAGTCTCACGAGTTCACCCGAACAAGAGGACACATCGCTTAACTCGCTCACAACTCTTCCGTCTTCAAAGCGAACGGCAAGGTCCGCTAAACCAGCTCGACACACAGCAGTGTGGGCTTCCCAAGCTGGTACACCCGCTACGGCTGCTACCTCCGTCGGATCTCGCGCCTAGCGTCCTGAAGCCGCTGCTTCGCCTGCTCAAGCTCCGCCGTGTCCAATTTCTCCGACTCGCCCAGCTAGGCGCAGAAGAGTCTGAGATGCCATCTTCAAGAAGTAGGACGTTGGCGATGTCGATAGTGGACGAGATGCCGGCAGCTCGAAGAGTCGGGAGCGCCGGAGCGAGGTGCGCCGCCAATGAGGCGTCGACGGTGACGTAAATCAAGGACGGAGCAGCGTTGGCAGCCGTCAAGGGGGATGGTGAATGCTGCGGCGTAGGTACCTTGCATGGAGGGACGAGTATCGATAACCGCGCGTTGTCGGCGTTGCAAGCACATGCCGGTTGGGGAGGTGCTGAGGTCGCGAACGACGAGTCCGTCTGTGTAGCGGCGTCACGGACTGAGCGAGATCCCTTCTGCCGCAGTGAGATGGACGCCGACATCGGAAACAAGTCGGGTCCGAGGATCTCAGGGAAGTTGATCTCGGCGAAGTCTCGACTGCTGAGCATGTGATTGACCAAGTCTGCGACTGCGCACAATGTGGCGTTAGCGATCCTAGCTTGTACGAGTTTTGTTGCGGCGTCGACCACTTACAGGTGGACCTTCCGTCCGTCTTTGTTCGCTTCTGTCACGTACGCATGCGACCGCCTACTTGGGCAGCAGTCCGAACTATGCCTGTTCGCCTTCGTATATACTCTGCAATAGCTTCCTTTCGCGACAACAACATTCCCTCGAACGAGATCTGAAGATGTCGGCAACTAGGGATGCGTCGAGCGGCTGCGACAAGACATACGCGTCAGCGCAGGCATTCGAGCTCTGCAATAGAGGTCACCCACCTTCGACACGATGTGCGTCCATTGACTGCGGCCAGCTCCGCGACTTGTTCACCCTGCGCACTTTGCCCTTTCCACCTGGACGACCGCCTGCTGCGCCATCCGAGCATTCTTCCGAGTCCGAAGAGCTATCATGAGCCCTCTTCATCGACGTGCCAGCCTGGCTGGAGCCGTCAACATTGGTCGAGGCGGCCATTCGCTTTCGAAAGGTGTGTGCGGCAAAAGTCGACCAGACTGAGCCAGGGCGAGGAGGCGGACAAACCGGATGCTGGACAGAAGTGAGGAGATGCAGGCAGAAGCTTGAGAGGCACGAAAAAGCTGGCGCGAGTGAACGGTCAAGTTCAGAGGGGTGTCGAGGAGAAGGTTGCCGTCCGCACCACGCTCTCACCCGCTGAACGGGCCTGCTGCCAGCTAGAGCTGCTCATACTGTGCTCACACGCGCTCAGAAGGCGTCGCAACCCCTGCCACCCTCTTCTCCGCCGTCTCTCCCCCTCTCCATCTTCATCAGCCAACCTCTCCTTCGATGACTCCGCCTCGCTTGCCCACGGCCTCATCCAACTCGCGACCGGGCCCAAAACGCCCACCAGTCAATGCAGCACCAGCCGAGATCGTCGCACCCATCTCGCTTCGACGAGTGAGGCCGGGAGAGCAGGCGGTTCAAGCGGGGAACGGTTCGAACGGGACGAGTGCGGCTCGGAACGCGCCTGTCGCGAGTGCCAGTGGCGGAAAGGGTGGTGTGAAGAGGGGACAGGTTCAGCCGATCGGTCAGAAGGATGCGCGGGACTTGCCAGCTCGTCCCGAGGTTCCTCGTCAACCGGTTGCCTCGACCAGCGACGGTACTTCTCGGTCGAGGCACTCGCTCGCGGAGCGGATCTTGCCGAGGGATCCTGAGGAATCTCGTGAGCAAGACGGACGCGGACAGGCGGGCGGAAGAGACGATGCGCGGGGCGAGACGAACGGGCGCGGAAGGGGTCGTGGGAGAGGAGGGGGAGGGGCTGTTCGTGGCGGACAGGGCGGCGGCCGAGGAGGTGGCCACTCTCACGGACGAGAAAACGGACGGGCAGCAGCGCACGGCGGGAATCCGAGGCCGCGAACGAAGGACCCGAGGCTGCTGTGCGTCCAGAATGCACTCGTTCCATCCGTTCGGATTGAGCACTCGCGGACGGCGCTGACGTCGTCTCCAACCTGCAGACGTCTCGGCGAACTCGCGTCCTGGGTTCTGGTCGACAACAAGGCCGTCCCGCTCTACAAGACCGAGTCCGAAGGTCCGATGAAGCTGTGCGTCTTCCTCCCCGCCTTCTGTCTCCGTTCACCGACATACCTCGTGAACGGAACAGCACCTGCTACCTCGAGGCGGTTGAAGGTGCCGAGTTCGCGGTTGGTTTTCGCGACGAGCGTGAGAGGGGCGAGGACGATGCGGCGGACTTCCTGTGCGAGGTTATTGTGGACGGTGTAGTCTGCGGGTGCGTTCGGTCTCGATCAGCTCCTCGCGAACTGCTTCGAGCGCGTTTCGCTAGGAGCGTACGTATCACGAGGAGCCTGATGTTCTCGGCGCCTCGCTTCTGCCCGCAGCGCCGACCGCCAGATCATCCGCGCATGGAAGAAATCGACAATGTGGAACTCGCGCGACGTCGTCAAGAAGCGGTCGTACACCTGGCGCGGGCGAAGCGAGAGTGCGGTGCGTTCAGCTCCTCTCGTCTTTCAGTCACACTCTCGCTAGTCGAAAGGGCGCTGATGGAGGCGATCGAACATGTTATCACAGACTTCCCTCCGACCCTTCGTCTTCTCCCCTCTCGCGCTCACTTCCGACCCAGACTCTGCCTCGCACCTAACCGAATCCCAGCTTCGCTCTCTCGGCTCGATCCAGCTACGGATCTACCGCGGACGGGTAGGCGAGGCAGCGGATGAGGGCATGAATGCGGGAGATGCGGATGGTGGAGAGGGGAAGGGGCTGGGGGAGACCAAGTTGTGGGAGGAGAGCAAGAAGTTGGGGTTGAGTCATCAGGCTTCGTGAGTCGCGCTCTTCCTCGCTCCATCCACTCTCCTTGCTGGAGGATGCTGATTGATTGTCGAGTATTGCTGCGATCACAGTCTCGGTCCTGCTCGCCAACACAGCGCCGAGAAACGCTCCGTCTTCGTCTTCGACGAGAAGCGCTTCGGCGATAGGAAGGACAAGCCCTACGCCGTGCTCGAGTTCAAGTACCGCAGCAGGAGTGAGTCGGCGCGATGAGGACTCGTTTGACATCCCGCTGTTCCAGAGTGGTAGCTGATTCGGATTGCGATTCGCCTTGCAGCCGTTCTCGAGATTGAAGGTATGGTCGAAGGTGCGTCTCACCCTCGCTGGGACTCCTTCACGTCCGCATTCTCAACGTTGCTTACTCTCACTCCCTCCCGCAGCGCAAGACGACACCCCTCCCGCCGCCCCCGCTCCTCGCACCTCCAATTCTCGCTCCGCTTCCGCCTCTTCCTCATCAAACGCCGCCACGGCTCCTCCCGCCCACTCCACCCGCTCTACCACTTCGCAGCCCAAACCGAAGCCCAATCCGAAGTCGGTGCGGGAAGAATCCCCTGTCCTGGCCCGGCCTCGCTCGCCGGATTGGAGTGCGCCTGGACCGTCCAAGAGCCAAGCGAAGAGCAAGGGAAAGGGGAAGGAGGAGGTCAAGCCGAGTGTAGCGAAGGGGAAGAAGAGGGTTCAGCCGCCTCCGCTTGGGGAGGTCGTCCTTGATACGTCGGATGTGGAGATGATTGAGGAGGACGAGAACGACCTGTATGGCGAGCCGCCGGTCACGGAGAAGAAGGCAGGGGCGACAGGAGCAACTACGAAGAAGGGCAAGAGCAAGGTCGGCGATGCGGAAGATCCGGACGCCGAGATTGCCCGCCTGCGCGCCGAGTTGGCCGAGTACAAGGCGCGCGAGCTCGCGCAGCTCAGGCGGGAGAAGGAGGAAGTCGAGCGGCGGGTCAAGGCGCGCGAGGAGGACGAGGTTCGGCGGGCGATCGAGGGGCGGAAGCGGGAGCGCAGGGAGGAGGAGGAGGTCGCGCAGCAGTTGCTGCGCCGACGAGCGGGAGTCCAGCGGGGAAGAGGAGGAAGGTGGCGCCTGTGTCGCCTGCGACGAGGCGGGCTGCGCAGGTCAAGCGGGAGAAGGAGGATGTGGATGCGGTCCTCGTCCTCAGCGACGGTTCCGACGATGATTGACGGTGTTCGTACGACTCTGCACACTGCATCTCGACGTCGTTCGCGGTGTTCTTTGCGAGGATGGCCGCGACCCATCGTCGTCGCGGTCTCGTCCTCGGGTGCTCTTGCCTCGACCCGCTCAGAACTCAGCGCAGACGAGGTTGACATCTCGCTCGACGTCGACACACGCTCGAGTACAGCTGCACACACCCACCCAGCGCTTGTGCCGCTCGCTCACTCGCCCTCGCCGTCGCCAGCCAGCCACCCTCAAGAGCTCCGGTTCGACGACCTCGCGACTCGCTCCAAAGGACGGCCTGGGACTCGCGGGAGTGTCTGCTGTGTCTGTTGGTATTCTACACGCACCCACACACGCTCGAACGGCGCTCGAACACCTTGTCGACGCCATCGCCTCCCCACCTCCTTCCCACACGATCTCAACCTCGTCTCTGAGCGATTTCAGCAGCGAACGACGATGCAGGGCTACCCAGGACATCCTCAGGACTCGTACGCGCCCCACCACCACCCGCAGCACCCGAACCCTCACGCGCCGCAACACTACCAGCAACCGCCTCCTCCTCACCCTGGCTACGGGCATGGGATGCCCCCGCAGCAGCCTCAGCAACCGCAAATGAGTGACGAGGGACCGGGGACGAGGAAGAGGAAGGCTCAGCAGGCGCAGCAGCAGGCTCAGCACGCCCAGCAGCAGTTGCAGATGCAGCAGGACGACGACGAGGACGAGAAGCCGGGCAGCGATGCGGCGAGCGCGAGCGGAGGGCCGGGGGGAGCGACGGGCGCAGCGGGAGGAGGAGGCGGAGGGTCAAAGGCCAAGGGCGGGGGGAGCGACTTTGTCAAAAAGCTGTACAAGTCAGTCCTCCCGTCTCTTCGTCCTGCGCTTGGCGAAGCAACGGCTTCCTAGGCGCATCCGCGAATGCGAGATGCTGACTTGACGCTCGTGCATAGGATGCTCGACGACGGCGAATACTCGGACGTCGTTTCCTGGGGTCACGACGGCTCGACCTTCGTCGTCAAAGACATGAACCAGTTCACGACCGCGATCCTCCCCGCTCACTTCAAGCACAGCAACTTTGCCTCGTTCGTTCGACAGCTCAACAAGTACGACTTTCACAAGGTCAAGAACAACGATGATGGGCCGAGTCCGTATGGCGAGAATGTGAGTCAGCGACGCGGGACAAGCTGTCTGATTCGCGCGCGGATTTGCGTTCGACTGACTAAAGCGCTGCCTCGTTGACTCGCAGACCTGGGAGTTCCGACACCCGAACTTCCGTGCCGACATGAAGGACAACCTTGAGAACATCAAGGTGCGAATCGCTCGTCTGCCTGGCTTCGAGCGCGACAATTCACCCCTCTCCTCGCCCGCAGCGCAAAGCACCCGCCGCGAAGAAGGCTGCCCAAGCCGCTCAACAACAACGCATGCGCGCCGCCGCCTCCAACGGCCCCCTCGACCCCTCTCTCGCCGCCGGTCCCTCCGGCAGTCTCGCCGGCTCCCTCCCTCCCGGCGACTACAACGCCCTGCAAGTGCAACTCGACGGACTTGCGAGGACTCAGCAGGCTATGCAGCAGCATATGACCAACCTCAGTCAGGATTATCAGGCCGTCATTGGCGAGATGATGAACTTCCAGAGGAACATGGTCGCGCAGGATCAGTTGATGCAGAACTTGATCCAGTACCTCGTCAGCCTCGAAGCCGGTGCGTTGCGCTCTCGCTCCTCCCGCATTCCTTCGCTGACCGATTGACTTTCAACCGCCTCCCTCGCCCGTGCGCACGCAGACCAGAAAGGCACGGCTTCGCAAGACCCCTCGGCGCCCTACGTCCCCTCGTCCCAAGCACAAAAGCTCATCTCGTCCTACACCGAAGTCGCGCGCGCCTCGTACGACCAAATGGCCGACCTCTCGCGCCGCGCGTCCCTCTCTGGCGGACAGTTCCCCAACTTGCCGCCTTTGCCGCCTCCGCCTCCGAACTTTGGGCACTTTGAGTTTGCGCCGCTCGGGAGGAGGGATGACGGTGCGCAGAGGCAGAATGGAGGGTACGAGCAGCAGGGAGGGCAGGGTCCGAGGGGACCGGGAGGCGCGTCGGCGAGTCCTGGACAGCAGCAGCCGGGTCAGCAGGGCCCACCGCAGCAGCAGCCGGGCCAGCAACCTCCCTCCCAGCAGCAACCGCCTCCTCCTCAATTCGTCCACCCCGCCTTCTCCTCCGGCGATCCTCAAGCCTCGACCTCCGCTCCCGCGCCCACCTCGGCCGCCGACCGCCCTCCAGCCGCCCCGCGTCGGCAATCCAACGTCCCAGGCTGGGCCGTCCCGCCGCGCGTCTTGCTCGTCGAAGACGATGCCGTCTGCCGCAAGCTGAGCAGCAAGTTCCTCGAGGTCTTTGGGTGCCAGATCGATGTCGCGGTCGATGGCGTCAGTGCGGTCAACAAGATGAATATGCAGAAGTACGACCTGGTGCTTATGGTGCGTTTCCGGCGTTCTCTTTCGGCCTCGAGCTGCTCGTCGATCGAGCGGTGAGACTGATCAAAGTGTGTTTGCTTGAGCGCACAGGACATCGTCATGCCCAACCTCGACGGTTCGTCCCTTCTCCCTCCCTCACCGTTCCTCGACGCTAACCAGCCCGTTCTTCTCACACAGGTGTCTCGGCCACCTCGCTCATCCGCCAGTTCGACCCGATGACGCCCATCATCTCGATGACGAGCAACTCGGGACCGAACGACATCATGACTTACTTCTCGCACGGTCAGTCTCGCTTCGTCCAGCACTTGCTCTTCCGGGACGCAACTTCTGGGTTCTTAGAGAGCTGTCGTCCGCATCCGAAGCAGCATGCTGACAGGTCGTTTTCGCACAGGCATGAACGACGTCTTGCCCAAGCCGTTCACGAAGGAGAACTTGCTCAGCATGCTCGAGGTGCGTCCACATCCGGGTTCTCGCGCTTCCGCATCCTCGCTAATGCTCCGTACACACGCAGAAACACCTGACGCACCTCAAGCTCATGCAACAAATGGCCGAGATCCCCCGCGCGCTCGGCTTCACCGACAACCAGATCCAAGACGCGCTCGCCCAGTCGGTCGTCGTGACGGACGAAGGTGGCCAGCAAGTCTTGAACCCGTTCTCGAGCATGGGAATCAGCGATCAGGATTATGTCGAGATGTTGCAGGGGATTGCGATGGAGAAGGAGGGCAAGAGGGGGCTGGAGGTCGTCCGCGACGAGGGGACGGCGCGCTTCCAGGAAGGTGAGTCGCCAGGGCCTTTCCACTGCTCTCGCAAATGTCGAGATGTCGGAGACGACCGAGCGCTGGTCGTTGGTCAGCTTGCGACTAACGCCCTTTCATCTCCCGCAGTTCAATGAGCGTTCCGCTCGCCCTCTCGCCTCTCCCGCCACCTTTCTCGACCTCTCCACTCGTCGTCCGTCGACACGGAACGCTTCTCCGCTGGCGTCGCAAGATCTTGGGTCCGTTCGCTCGCCTTTCCCTTCCTTGTCACTCGTTCTTTCCCTCGTTCGCTCGCCCGCCTTTCCGCCTGTCGTTTTGTCTCTCTTGTTCAAGCCTGTAGTCTCACACTGTGTGCTCTGTCTCGATACCCTGCATCTCTGGTCGTCCGTGTGTCCCCTGTTCAGCTTGGACTCTGCCTCGATCGTCCTCTTCCTCATCGCTTCCACCCGTTCTCTGCTATCGCTCGCTCCTGCTCGCTCAGACTGTGTACACGATGCAAGGACGCGAAGAAGCCATCCGCCGTGCGTCGTCCGCTTGCGAAACACCCTCGTCGTCGTCGAGCTGACCCCTTCACCGCCCCGAACAGAAACGCTTGTCTACGCGCTCTCGTTCTTGCGCACCCAGTCGCTCAACAAGACCGCTGCTGCACTCGTCAAAGAGCTTGAGAAGCAGCCGTGGACCGCGCCAGGGACGCAGTGGAGGTTGAGCGGCGAGGAGGCCAGCGAGGAGGCCGGAAAGTGCTCAGGCGCTGAGCTGGTTAGCTTGGTTAGGGCCAAGCTCGACATGGTCAAAGAGAGGTGCGTCGACGTCCTTAATGGCGAGTTGCAGCGGGCTAGCGACGATGCGGCTGCCTATCCTCGTTCCGACGGGGCAGAGCAGCTGTTGACAACCCGTCAGGCTGCTGCTGCGGTCCCCAGCGGAGTTCTAACATTGCTTGCGCATACAGGGAGGCGAAGAAGGCCGCGCCTTCTGCTAACGGCGCAGTCGTCCTCTCCGACTCGTCCGAGGACAGCTCCTCTGCCTCGACCAGCTCTTCCTCGTCTTCCGAAGACGATTCTTCCGACGACAGCGCATCCGAGAAGGAGGTTGAGAAGGAGGTCCTGCCGAAGGACAAGCTTGAGGCTGTTCAGGCGCAGCGGAAGGAGGAGGAGGAGCAGGCGGATCAGAAGAAGGACGCCAGCTCGTCTTCTTCATCTTCCTCGAGCGACAGCGACTCGGACTCGGACTCGTCGAGCGGCTCGTCATCCTCGGGCAGCTCGTCTTCCTCCTCGTCGGAATCGGACGACGAGGGCGACCGCGCCGTTCAGGCTCGCAACCCCGCCGCAAAGGCCTCGAGTCCCGCCCGCTCCCTCCGGTCGAACGCTCCTCCTCCTGCCACTCCCGCACCGACGATCGGCAACAAGCGCAAGGCGTCGTCTTCCTCTGAACCGTCGTCTTCCTCTTCCTCGTCCGACTCCGACTCCGACAGCGGCTCGTCCTCTTCTTCCTCTTCGAGCTCATCGTCTTCCGGCTCGTCCTCCTCTTCCTCTTCTGACTCGGACGCGACCAAGAAGCCCGCAGCAAAGAAGCAGCGTCTCGCTTCTCCCGCCCGCGCCGCTCCTTCCCCTGCTCCCGCCACCGCCATCGCTGCTCCCGCCACCGCCATCGCTGCACCCGCCACACCCTCCGTCCCTACTCCCTCGACCTCCAACTCTACTTCCTCCAACTCCACCTCTCGACCTGGCACGCCGCAGCTGAACGGCAGCGCGAGAGGGAAGGGGGGCGCAGGACAGACGGAACGGTTCAGGCGCGTCAAGGCCGAGGACGTGACGTTTGCGGATGAGAGGTTGAAGGATATGTCGTTTGCGGCGAGGGTGCGTCGCGTTTTCCGTTCCTCTCCCTCTCACCTTTTGCTCCGAGTTGGGCAAATGAGGCTGATGCGGGTTGGGTTGTTTCGCACAGCCGGCTGGATCGAACGACTATGGCGCAAAGGCTAGTGCGGACTTGATCGTTACGCGTGGGAAGGGCTTCACCAAGGAGAAGAACAAGAAGAAGCGGTGCGTATACCGCTCTCCTTCCCTTCCTCTCGCACCCTGCGAACGCTGGACTGATGGGTAGAAGCGCCTGTGGTGCACAGAGGCTCGTACCGCGGCGGCGAGATCACTATGGCGTCTCACTCGATCAAGTTCAACTACGACTGAGGCAGCTCTCCTCCCACCTCTCGCATCTTTTATCGTTCATTCTTGGCTTATTGGCGTCTACTCGGATGTGGCTGTCATGCATGGTTATCTTTCAGGAGTTCGCGTGCCGAAGAAGGAGGAGAGAATGAGTTGTGAGAAAGAAAGAGTCTGCCTAATTCGTACAACACCACAACCGCTCGTCCGTCCGTTCTCCGCCCTGACTGTACACTGCGCGCTCTTCCCGCTACACTCGCCGGTCATTCGACGCCTCTTGGTGTTCGCTCCGCGCTGCCTTCCTCGCGAGTCGCTCTTGCCGCAGTCGCTCGATCTCGGCTTTGAGTTCGCCCGAGTCTTTCGGTGGCTCGATCTGTACCTCGCCCAAGCCATGGCATCAGCCTCGTCCTGCGCGGAGAGCGTACGAGGAAGAGAAGCGAGGGTCTCGCGAGGACGCACCTGCTTCGCATCGTCCCTCCTGAACGCCGGCCGCAGCGGGCTGATCCACTTCTCGTACCAGTCTGGGTCTCCGTAGTGCAGCATCGCGTACACGGGGAGGAAGACGTCTGTGTCGGGAGCGATCCTCGGCGAGAGAGGGAGAGAGCGAGACGAGGAGGACACGCCAGGATGAGCGGGTTGGACTGGCGGGCTTAGGAGAGTTCTGAGAGACGCACAGAGACTGAACTTGAACAGCTCGAGCTGTGCGGGCGCCATCTTAGCGAGTCGTCCTGGACGAACCCTCTCTCTCGCTCTCGCAACTCGCTTCGTCCTCAAGAAGTTCGCTGAAAGTGCGCCTACGATGTCTGTCAGAACAGCACTCGCACAGACTGCGCGGTCCAGCGCCACCCGCGCCCCCGCTCGTCGCCCGCTCTCTCATCGCCTCGCCTCGTCGTCTGCCCCTCCTCCGCCCGCACCGACAGCGGCAGAGCAGCACGCAGCGAGGCAGCTTGACTGGCCGACGTACCTCTCGCTCAGGAAGAGCCAGCGGGTGTACGGTCTCGTCGCCAGCATCCCAACCACCCTCATCGGTTTCAGCGCAGGAGCGGGTTACTTTGTTAGTCCAGGGTTCATTCCTGGGAACAGGCTATCGTCCTGGCATCAGCGCATGGACAGTAGCCTCCGCGTCTGACCCGCTTCCACGCAGGCCACCATCGAATCCGACCCAGGCGACCTCATCTTTGGCATCGAACCCGTCTACGCCTACGGCCTCGCAACCCTCTCTTGCGTCGGACTCGGATGGCTCGCTGGCCCGACCGTCGGCGGAGCGCTGTGGAGGTTGACGCACCGGAATGTGGCGAAGGCGATGGAGGCGAAGGACAAGGGTGCGTCTCGAGCAACAGGGTTTGCTCGTTTCGCTCGTCGAGACGGACTTTGACGAGTTCTCGTACCTCGCTTGCGCGGGACACAGATTTCTTCCGTCACATCTCACGGTGGCGCGCCGACCCCTCTCGGCAATCAGGTGCGTCTCCACCCTTCGTCCTCGCTACTCCTCAAGCTCTCGCTGACAAACGCTCGAAACAGCAACCAACCCTGCACCCGACTACTACGCCGAGAAAGTCGGCTCGCTCCGCCAATACCGCTCGTGGCTGCGCGACCAGAACATCTTCCGCCGCAAGGCAGCGTTCGGGTCAAAGGACGAGGCGGTTTTGTGAGCATCCACGGATGAGAGAGGGAAGGGAAACTTGTACATTTCTCGTGTAGCGCCGCAGCAGTTCTGGGACTCTGGACCTCGTCGTCAACTCGCACCGCTCTCTTGCACTGCCTTTATACTGTTCCTTTCCATGATTCGATGCGTGCGCGCATAACCGAGTGTCCGTGTTACAACCAAGAGAGCCGTGGTAAAGTGCAGGAGAAGAACAACGAGCGACGCCTGCGAACCAGCAAGACGACCGCCGAAAGAAAGAGGAGAAGCGGCCACTCTGCGCTCAGTACCGCCCGTACCCGGGTCCTCCCTGCCCGTAGCCTTGCCCGTACTGCGGCGGTTGGGGCGGGTAGAACTGCTGAGGCGGATACGCCGGTGCACCACCATACGCTCCGTATCCGCCTGGGTACGCCTGATGTTGCTGATACTGCGCCGGCAGACTCGGCACAGGCGGCGTCGCAGTCCTGAACGACGAGCTGGAGGGCGAGACGATCCTGTCGCGGTAGTTGTTCCCCATCGAGTTCTTCGAAATCGAATCGGCGTAGTAAGACGAGTTGTCGTGCTGCATCGACGGCCTCCCTCCCTTGGGCAAGTCGAAAGCCGAGTCGTTCCCGTCGAGCGTAGTGTATGCGTTCTGCTTCTTGTTGACGAGCGGGATAGCGGCCGCGCCGGACGGGCCAGTCGTCGGTCCACCTCGAGAGGCGGCGAGGATGGCGGCTTCTTTGCGCGCGCGGGATTTGCGGCCGTCGTTCCGACGAGCCCAGAGCGTGCAGATGGTGACGAGGAGGAAGAGGGCGACCGCACAGCCGCCGATGATGATGCCGACGTGCTGCTCGTGCATCCACCGTCAGCTTACGTCGAGAAGGACGGAAACGGGGAGGACGGGACGCACCACGCCGGTCGACTGCTTCGCCCACCAGTTCCCAGCTGCGGTGTTGCCGAAAATGCCCGTGCCGCCGTTGCCCGACTTGGGCGCCGTCACGCCCTTCGTGTCGCCGTTCTTGATGATCACTGCGACGGCAAGCAAGGGCGTCAGACTGGGAAGCTCAGGGCATGGACGCAACATCGACGCTGGAGAACGTCCAGTCGAGCGCGGGAAGTTGACGCACTGTTCTGACCGGTCGAGTAAGGCGAGTTGATGATCGTCGCGGCATTCGAGCCCGAGACGCCGATTTGACCGTTCGTGTCGTTCGCTGCGGGACCCAAAACCTGTCAGCTCGTCGTCAGACGCAAGGAAAGGGGAAGGAAGCGCGACTGACAGCCCCAGATGTACGAATTGACGCTCTGACTCTGCCTCTCCCACAACACGGGCCACTCCTCGCTCCTCCTCAATCTCTCCCTCGAGCTAGTCGAGTTCGAGCTCGAGTTGCCCGCGACGAAGGGGAGGTTCATGTCCGAGCCGGAGTAGCAGTCGATGCTGAGCCATTGGACGTGGGCGGTGAAGGCGTTGGAGGAGGTGTAGGCGGGTGAGGACCAGTCAATCAGGCCGCCGGCCCAGTCGATCGTCTGCGAGTGAGCAAGGCGAGCGAGAAGTCAGTCAAGCGAGCTGAAGAACGTCGTAGTGGCGCGGAGGTGTCAAGTCAAGCGGCTCGTCCGCGCCACGACTCTCCCGCAATTTAGCGAAGTCCCGGACTCACACCCTGCGCAGTCCCCTCCACCCCCGCCGGCCAAACCGAAAACTGCACCCTCGACGGGGTCTGCGGATACCGCCCATTCGTCGTATCAGACTTCTTGAGCGTGCGGACGGATTTGCCGTTCACGAGCCAGTCGAGTTGAGAGGGGGTCCATTGGATGCCGCTGTGCGCGAGAGTGTCAGTAGAGAGGGGGGAGCGAGGAGGATCAGACGCACTAGGTGAGGTAGGAGGAGGCGCGGTTGTTCGCTGTGTGCTTGCCGCCGTGCGAGTAGTTGTCGACGTCTCCCTCTGCGGGCGCATCGACGAGTCAGCTTCAGCAAGGGCGCAAGAGTAGGAGGAAACGCTCGCGCACCCCAGTAATAGTTACTCTGGACCTGATTCGTGTTATTCGTCGTCCACTCGAAATCAATCTCGTCCTTGACGCCGCTCATCGTAATGAAAGCCGTCACGACTCCCGCCACGCCGACCGTCTTGATACTCGCCTGAATCGTGCCGTACAAGACGCTCCTCGTAGTCGATACGCGCGTTCCGCCGCCGTTCTGAGTGAGCGTGAGGACCATCTCGTTGTTCTGGATGAGAGAGTTGTTCGATGAGTCGAGCTTGTCGAGCACGAAATCGTATTTGCTCGCGTCGCCGTCCCACGCGGTGTGGTTCATCTGGATCCGCGAGGTGTCGGCGAAGGTGTACTGCGGGGCGAGTGCGAGTCAGCGTCATTCGGACTGAGGACGAGGCAGCACGCACGTTTGAGGACTGGCAGGAGGGGACGGGGGCGCAGTAGCCCTCGCCGTAGCTGCCCTGAGGGTTGCATCCCGCCAAGCAGCCGATGCCGGACGAGCAGTACCTGTGCGACGACGAGAATATCGCCCAGTCAGCGCATTGCCGGAAAACGCAATAGGCGGACGAGGGACCCCTCCACGCACCCGTATTCCGTGCAGCAAGGCGCCGTCTTGGGACAACTCGATTCCCATCCACACGTCTGGCCGCTACTCGTCCCCGTGCTCGCGCCGGTTCCTCCTCCTCCCGCAGGTGCTTGTGCGGCTACGAGAAGCGATGAGCCGGGTAGTGAAGGAGCGACGAGGGAGGTGAGGAGGAGAGAGGTGAGCGGCGCGAAGATGCCGCTTAGGACGGGGAGGGCGCTGCGGGACGAATTCGACCGCGTCAGTGAGATTCTCATGGCAGTCTGGCAAGACCGCAACGCACGTTCTGCGCATTGCGCGGGTGTACAGTGCCGACGGACGCGACAAGTGATGAGGATTGAGCGGGGGCAAGGGAAGCGAGTGAAGAGATCGCGGCGGGCTGGCGGGTAGCTTGGCGGGTCAGACGAGCGTATAGACACGGCACAGCAGCGTCAGAAGGACCACACAGACACCGGCAGCGAGATGGGCGACGACAAGAACGCGAACGGGGAGAAAGGGTCGACTTCGTTCGGGACAAGGACGGGCGAGGGTGGCTCAGAGCCCTTTGCATAGTGCTACTGAAGCCCTACTGGTCATCCCAGTCTTTTCGGCGCGACGAGGCGTCCACCTCTTCTCCAGGCCACTCTTCGCCGTTTGCTTCGACGCTCCTCTCCTTCGTTCGGGTTACTTACGACTGCGTTGACGCTGTTGAGTGCCATGGACCGTGCTGGACCCGCGCCGCCCGCTCCCAGCGACAGCACGAGCGAACCGACGCCTCCTCCTGCGAAAAGGCCCCGCAACGGCTCGACAGACGGCGACAGCGGCAAAGGGCGTGTGAAGGGCACAAAGGCGACGAGCTGCCGTGAATGCATCAGGCTGAAACTCAAGGTGCGCCCCAGACGCCGTCGTCGCTCACCTCGCCGTTGCCTTCCCCACTTCCTCGTCTCCGCTTCGACTTCGCCTGACCTCGCTCACCGTTTTGCTATGCATGCAGTGCTCGCGAGAATGGCCCTGCACGAGCTGCGTGCGGAGGAAGGTCGCGTCCCTCTGTCCTGACGGCGAACTCCCACATCGCGACGTCTTCCTGCAACAAGAAACCATCAAGGAACTCCTCGAGCAGAACAAGGCGCTCACGGCCGCCCTTCAACAAGAACAACAACAGCAGCAGCAGCAGCGATCTCCGCTCCCCCAGTACGCGCACACCAGTCTCCCAGTTCCGCCACTGCCGCAACAACCCGCCGCTCCAGTCTCCTCTTCCCTCCAGTCTCTCCTCCTTTCGCCTCTCGCGGCTGCCACGGCTCCTTCTCCGCCCTTCGACAGAGACTCCCCCGATGCGCCAGGCAACCCGCTTGAAGCAGCTGCAGGACGCGGACCAGGTGTGATGGAGACGGAGGGTACCGCGGCAAGGTTTCACGGGAGGGGAGCTGGAGCGTTGTTCCTCATTGATGCCGGGACTGTGCGTTGCGTGCCGTCTCTGCCTCTCCCCCTGACCCAGACTCACGCTCGCAACGCTCGTAGACGGACTCGCCAGACCTGTACCCGGGCGAACTGCTCTTCCCGTTCGCGTCGGCTCCTGCGACAAGCGCGATGCTCCCGCCTGACCAGTACCCGCCATACGATGCGGCGCTCGGATACATCAACGTCTACGTGAGTCGCATCTCATCGGCTGCACACGGTCGAAAGACTGACTTAAGAACCGCGGCGGACACTCGCAGTTCACCGAAGTCGACTGGATGTACCAGCCCTGCGCTCGCACCTTCGTCGACTCGGACCTACGCCAACTCTACTCCGGCCCTTCCAACACCGCCAACCCCTGCTGTCTCCATCCACATCGCCTCGCGACCCTCCTCACCATCTTCGCCCTCGCCCTTACGTTCTCCCAGAACCTAGAGATCGCGTCGAGGCGGAGGAACCCGCAGGCGACCGCGTTCTTCAATGCGGCCGCGGCGTTATTGACCAGCCCGCCGTACAACTTCATGAGCAGGCCGACGGTCGCGGCGGTCAAGTGCCTCCACCTGATGGTCTCGTATCTCTTCTGCTCTGGCGACCGCGAAGGCGCCCGTTCAGCCTGGACAATCCTCGGACTCGCCTCGCGCGCCGCTCAGGCGCTCGGGTTGCACAAGAATTGCGCGGCATGGGGTTTGAGCGCCGACGTGACTGAGGAGCGCGCTCGAGCATGGTGGGAAATCTTCGTCTACGACTTGCTGCAGTCGCTCAACTTTGGTCGACCCTACGCCATCCCTCTCCACTTTATCTCCTGCCCGCGCCCTACTCCGCCTGCGACAGGCGTGACCGACTCGGCGTTCCACGCAGTCAAGTACGAGATCTCGCTCATGTTCGCCAAGATTGCCGACTTGCTCGCCGCGCCGGACTTGCCCGACTACGCGGCGGTCCTCCAACTCGATCGCGAGTTCAAGGCGACCGCCGCCAAGGCTCCGCACTGGTTGCGGCTTGACGAGACCACCTCCTCGGCCAGCTCGACCCACCCTCCGTCCGACATCGAGCGCAAACTCATCCCGCAACGACACATGCTCGTCCTCCTCCTCCACAAAGGACTCCTCGCGCTCCACCGTCCTTGGTTCGCCAAGGCTTTGATGAGCGGGACCGAGCCGATGACGAGTCCGTACGCGGCGAGCTTCAACGCGTGCTTGATCTCGGCGAGGAGGCACACGAGTTTGATGAGGAGCGTGTTGGAAAAGGCGCCGAGGGCAGCGGTCACTTGGTGGTTCTACGCCTGTGAGTCGGACAGTTCCCTCTGCTCTTCCTCATACGAAAGTACGAAGTCTGACTGATAACCCTGCGCGCCGACAGTCCACACTTTCACCTCGGCCGTCATCCAATCCAGCGTCCTCCTCCGCGCGCCCTATTGCATGCTCAACGAAGACATCCGCGCCGACTTTGCACAAGCACTCCAAGTCTTCAACGACATCGAGCCGTATTCGGCGCTTGCGGGGAGGGCGTTGCCGATTTTGAGGAAATTGAAGGAGGCGCTGGAGAGGGGTCCGAATGTGGGAGGGGAGTGTCAGGTGCAGCAGCCGGCGCAGGTGCAGCAGCCAGCGCAGGTCGTGCATCAAGCGAACTCGACGGACAGTCTCTCCGTCTTGCCCGCTCCGCCGACCTACCCTCCTCTTCCGGTCGATCCCTCGCTCAACCCGTCCACCGCCGCCTTCGCTCCGCCTCCACAACAGCACTACGACGTTCACAATGACCCCGCCGGCGTCCTCCTCTCGAACCTCAATACGCCGATGGCGTGGGACTCGCGCGCCCTCGACTTTAGCTCGTACGACTCGATTGGCGAGACTTTGTGCGTCCCCTTCTCGCTGTTTCCTCGCTCTGCGAATCCTGCTGATGTCCTTACGTATGAGCAGGCTGTTCTGGAACCCGGCGAGCGCGCTGGGACCAGAGACGAACGCATGGAACCTTGGCGGGTTCTGAGCTGCTTCCTCTCGCCCTTTCTGCCGCCCTGTTTGTTGTTGTCGGTACCTATCAGTGCTTTGCAACGCTTGAGTCCGTTCCGTCTCGTTTTGCTGCGTTGAGACCTGCTCGCTCGCGGCGCCCGACAGGGTTTCCTCCCTAACGTCTCGCTCACTCGCTCAGGATACGCTCTACCTGGCTTCTATCGACCTTTTCCTGCTTCTCGAGCTGTGCTAGAGCCATGCACACGCGTCGCACACTGTGGAGCCGCCGGCTTCGCTTCGCTCATCTCGACGAGGAAAGGCGGTCTCAGCGGGATGTCAACGCAACGGGCCGATCTGCGTAGTAGCTGGGTGTAACAACAGGCGATTTGGAGTGCGTACCTGCGTTCGTCTAGCCTCGCGAGCGGTGTGGCCGGCTGGAAGAGTCTGCCCGTCTCTCTCGAACTGATGAGGAGCATGTCGGATCTTCACAAACTCTGTGGACGGCAGACGGTCTTTGAGCAGCGCGGCAAGGTACCGTGGGCCACCTGCAGCTAGTTCAAGCCAGCTGACAGCACTCTTCGCCCTCTCCAGAATTTCCTCCTTTTCGACACGCCTTCCCTCGACCATTTTGTGCTCGACTCACTCCTCTGACGCTCTGGATGGCTCTTTTACCGGCTTCTCCGCCTGTACAAGCCTCAGGACTTCCTCAACCGCGACTGCTTCTCTCGCCGAGGCAGTTCCGGCCCTGCCTGTTCGGCTCGCTCTTCGGCACCAGCCCTGACTTACTAAGCTCCCTGCGAGCCTCCGACGACCGGCGGTCGCGGAGCAGCGGAGCTTGCGGTCCATTGACGCCTCTCAGGCGGAACGGAGGACGAGCGCGCGGTGCTGCTAGACCTCCACAGCTGCCGGCTCGCTCGCTTCCCTTCCCCACCAGCGCCCAGTCCTCTTTCTTCAGCTCTCCTTCCACCTTCTAGCCACGACTTCTGCACTCACGACAGAACCTCTCGACACCTACGACCATGTCTGCGCCCGACCAGAACCTCCGCCAGCTCAAGTCCGGCCTCAACCTGCACGTCGAAGTCCTCAACCCGGACGCTCAGCAAACCATCATCTTCATCCACGGCTTGGGCGGCTCGTCGACCAACTTTGCCGCCGTCATCCAGGCTGCCGGACTTGCCGAAACCTACCGCGTCGTCTCGTTCGACTTCGAAGGCCACGGTCTCAGCCCGCTCAGCGGCAACGGGTCGACAAGCGTCGAGGGATACGTCGAGAGCGTTGCGGAGGTGCTTGACAGCGTTGGGGCGGACAAAGCGACGGTCGTCGGACACAGTCTCGGCGGGCTGATCGCGACGACATTCGCCGCCAAGCACGCTTCGAGGGTCGACAAGCTCAGTGCGTTCGGCTCTCTCGACTGTGCGCTCTTTCCGGCGCCTTGAGCTGACGCTTCCCACCACTTGCAGTCCTCCTCGGCCCGGTCAAGAAAATGGCGTCCGGCGGAGTCGACGCCTTGACGAAGCGCGCCGAGACGGTCCGTTCAGGCGGCATGTCCGCCATCGTCGATGCCGTCTCCACTGCCGGCTGCTCAGCCAAGACCAACTCCTCCCGTCCTCTCAGCAAAGCCGCCGTCCGCGCATCGCTTCTCGCTTCGCAGCCGGAGGGATACGCTCAAGCCTGCCTTGCGCTCGCACACGCCGACGACCCCGACTACTCGGCTATCACGGCGCCTACGCTCATCGTCGCCGGCAGCGAGGACAAGACCTCGCCTCAGGCGACTATCGACTTCCTCTCCAGCGCAATCACGGGCGCGAAGGTCGCCAAGATCGAGGACATCGGCCACTGGCACGAGCTCGAGGACGTCGATGCCGTCGCGAGGGAGATCAAGAACTTCGTGCAGTAGTTCGAGGCGAAGCTGCGAACTAGACGGGCTTCCTCGACTTGCGCAGCCTGCACCGCCCAGCGTTGTCGCGACCTCAGACAACTCTCCTCGAGTGTCGTCGCTTCTTCGTCGTCCACTTGCTTGCCGTCGTCGACGCTGTCCGCGGACTCGCCCGGACTTGCCCCTCTCCTTCCTCCCGCTCACTCGCTGCTCTTACCTCGTCGCTCTCGCCTCCCGCGGCGTACCACTAGTTTTCGGAATGTCTGGCTCCTCTTCTGCTGCGTCCCCTGCGACCGCTCCCGCGTTCCCCAAGGTCGGCGACACCTTCCCGTCCCTCCTCGCATTCAAGCTCGCTTGTCATCGCGCAGCTTGTGAGTCGTTCCTTCCGGACTTCTGGATCTCCTAGCTACTGACGCTTATCCACGCAGTGGCTAGCGGCATCGAGCTCAAGATCAAAACGGGCGACGCAAATCGAGCGGATATGCGCTGCCGACTCGGCGAACGCGCGACGGTCAACAAGGTGATGGACGGGCCATGCTGCTCCTTCCAGATCGCAGTCTACAAGTCGGTTGTCGAGGCGAACGGTGGCGACTTTCGCGTCAACAAGCGCAACCTCGTCCATTCTTGTCCGCTCGAGGTGCGGCAGCAGCGTAGGTCGAGCGGCGATACCGCGCAATGGAGTCGCGGCAAGATCAAGGAGTTTGAATACGCTTTGCGCAAGGAGGGGGCGCCGGTTCGTTCCCCTGCGGCGCGGAAGCAACGTCGGCGACACCTTCTCCTCCCTCAACGAGTTCAAGCTCGCTTGCCACCGCGCAGCTCGTGAGTCGGGATGTACGAGAGCCGTAGCGGCGTCTTACTGACCCTCTGGCACGCAGTCGCCGCCGGTACTGAGCTCCGCATCAGGGCGGGAGACACCACCTTCGTCTACCTCTACTGTCGCTTGCGGGAGGGCTGCACCGTGCACAAGTTGACTGGCGACACAGACTACACCTTCCGCATCCACGCCATCGCTGTGCGCGGGGCGTTCGGAGGTGTCAGGGTGTCCGTCAGCTCGCTCGACCACTCCTGTCCCTCGTCGGTGCGGGACGCCCGCTCGCGCGATGGGTCCGCCAAGGCGTGGACGGAGCAGAAGATCAAGGAGGTCGAACAGTACATTGCGCAGGGGGTCAGTGGCGTGACGACGAAGCTCCGAAAGAGGTGGTTCAGCACGGAACCGTCGTCGAGCGAGAGCGGCGAGGAGGATGACTCGGAATGCGAGACGAGCAGCGACGAAGCTGCATCGACGTCGACGTCGACACAGAAGCGTTTCCCATCAGCGCAGGACGTCGCAAAGGAGGTGTCGAAGCTTGTCAAGGTGCGACCCATCCTTTCCCTCGAAACAAGCAAGCTGACTTTTTCCTCGCACAGGCCGGACCTGCCGCCTTTCCTTCCGCCAACCAGTCGTTCTCCAGGGCGCGCGAGCTCCTCATTCACCTCTACGCCTTCGCCCAGTCGCGCGGCTTCACCGTCCACCGCAAAAGCGACGTCTCCGACAAGCAACACCTTCGCCTCATATGCGCTCATGGTCACCACCGCTACGCTGGCACGAGACAAGGACAATGCAGGGTTGGCATCATCGCCGACGCGGGCTCTGACGGACTCTGGCGCATCACCTCGAGCGAGCTCAAGCACAACCACGAGATTGACGAGGTCGACGACGACGGACAAGCCTCGCCTCGCGCGTCGAAGCGCGAATATACCTCTAGCACGTCGAGCAGTTCAGAGCGCAGGGAGGACAAGCGGCCGGTCCAGCACGCCGCTTTCCTGCCTTCCTCGACTCCTACCACCTCGACGCCGCTTCACCTCGAAGACCTCGCCGCCTTGCTCTACTCGATCTTCCCTACGGTTCCTGCCCACGAGCTCGAGCTCGTCGTCATCTTCCTCGCTCACCTCGGCCTTTCGACGCTCGAAGACCTCGCCACCCTCGTCCTCCTCGAATCGAGTACGCTTCAACACCTCGTCGATGCCGTCCAGCTGCCGTCCCTCAATCCGCTCGAGCAGGCGAGCATGCGCACGGCGTTCAAGAGGTGCTTGGAGACGATCAGGCAGCAGGCGAAAGCGAATCTGTAGCGGGACCTTCTCGACTTGCGATTTAGTGCACTGAGTACTGCTTGACTTTCAAACCAAAGGACCCGAATACGAAGTCATACAAGCCAAAGAGAGAACGACAGATGAGCGAGATGGAGAGAAAGGGTACAGGTTCGAGCAGGACGGTCGCTCCTTCACTCCTTGCCGTTCGCCTTCTTCGACCCGTTCACCTTCTCCGGGATCTCGTTGAAGAGCGAGCCCTTGGGCTCGTAGCGCGCCTCAGAGCGGTCCTTGAGCTGCTCCTTGTGGATGCGGCCGTTCTGCATTCGCTCACCTCGTCAGCGCTGGATCATGCGAAAGGAGGGAAAGGATCGCACGATCATGATCAAGTCGAGGTTCTCGTGGTGCGAGAGCAGCGTAATGTCCTCGAGAGGGTTGCCGTTGACGAGGATCATGTCGGCGTAGTAGCCAGGCTGGACCTTACCCTGTACACGAGCGAAAGCTCAGCTCGAGCTCGTCGATATGGAATGCTTGGACGCACGAGCTCCTCCGGGTGGAGCAAGAGCTCGCCACCAAGTGCGGTGGCAGCGAGGATAGCCTCCATCGGTGTGTAGCCGAGTCGCTTGACGAACAACTCCGGGTCGCGGTACGTGCCGTGCGGCGTCCACTGCGCTCCAAACTGGTCAGCTGCGTCACTTGTTGGAAAGACGGGAGCACGAACAGCAAAGCCGTAGTCTCCACCGGGCATGACGCGGATCCCGCGCTTCTTCATCTCCTTGAGTCCGGGAATGGCGATGGCGAGTTCTCGCGCGTAGCCGGCGCTCTCGGCCTTGCTGGGTGGGTAGCCGTACGCTTCAGCGTCCTCGAGTGTGCCTGCGTGTGATGCGTGAGCAGACTAAGAAGAACGAGGAGATGAAGGGCCACGCACAGACGAGCCAAGCGAGAGCGGGAGCAACGAAGACCCGCTCTCTCTGCGCCTCGAGGGCCTCCATCGTTGAGTCGGAAATGAAGCTAGCGTGGTAGATCATGTCGACGCCGTACCTGCGAGCAATAGGCGGGAAGACGGGAAGGCGAGGAGATACGAGGAGAGGAGATGGAGAGAAAGATATGGAGCAGTCAGCGCGAAGTCCCCGGCGATATCGACGACGGTAGACGCACTGGAGGCATTGCATGATACTCTCGTCCGAGCGAGCGTGCGAGCAGACGCGGAGGCCGCGAGCGTGAGCAGCCTGAGGGAAGAGAAGCGAGACGAGGGAGAGTCAGCGATGTTAAGCGAGGACGCCCACAGGTTCGGCAACTCACCTCAACGCCAGCAGCGACGAGCTCGTCGGGGAAAGTCGTGTCCTCGGCGCGAAGGACCTCGGTAATCTCCTCGCCGCTCATCGACAGCTTGATCTGGTCTGCGCCCTGGTCCGCAAACTCGTTGATAGCCGCCTCGATCTCCTCGGGCGTTTCGACGAAGCGTGTGATGCCGGGTACGAGCGCGCCATCGTGCGGCGCCATCTCTGCTGCGTTGGCGAGCGCACGAGGTCCGGGGATGTCGCCTGCGTTGATGGCGTTCTTGACGACGGCATCGATGCGGGACTTGGCGGACGCGGCGCCGAAGCACATCGTGTAGCCGCAGTCGAGGAAGGTGCGGGCTGAGCGGGCGGAAAAGAGCGTGTGCTCCTCGACTGGCATGTCGGCAAGTCCGTCGAGCGAGGCTGCATCATCGTCGTGACCTGGTCAATCCAGCCACGATGTACTGGCGGAAGGAGTAGAGCGCACCGGCGTTGGTCCAGGTAAAGTGCGTGTGGGCGTCGCAGAGGCCGGACATGAGCGTCCTGCCGTTGCCTTGGATGACGCGAGCGCGAGCGAGGACTTCGGGTGCGATCTCTTCCCCGACCGAGACGATGCGCTTGCCGCGAACGAGGACGTCGCCTGTCGGCGAAAGGGGTGTCAGTCAGGCAGTGAGGAAGGAACAGGATGCGTGAGCGTACCGCGGTACGGCTCCTTGCCGCTGCGGCGTCGAGCAGTGGGACGTCAGTCAGCTGCACGGGGTTCAGGAGAGCAGGAGAGCATAACGCACGTCGAGTCGAGGATGTTGACGTCGACGAAAGCGGTCTCTTGCTCGTCGGAAACGTCGCTGGCGATAGCGATGTCCGGGACGCGGATGCGCGGATCCGGCTTGGTCTACAAGGTCAAGATGAGATCAGTAGCGAGTAGGCGACCGAAGTAAGGCCCAAGCGGACGCACTAGGTCGATGCCGCGGAAGGATGGCTTCTTTGGCTGCCACTCCTCGCCGAGTCCGTTGGCGTTAGGACGACGAGGGGTTGGCGGGTTCGAAGCATGTTGGAGCATCCACTTGGGAGGGACCCAGCGAGAGTAAGTAGGCGCAACCTGCGGGTCGAAGCTGCGAAAGAGGAGGAGGGTGAGCGCTGAAGGGGATGAGGAGACGAGGAAACGCTCGACGAACCGGTGCTCGGCTGGGAGGACAAGAACAGCAGTAGGCATGGTGGTTAGGTAGTCGCAGCGGTGTCAGAGCGGGTGTGTGAGCGGTGTGAGGGAGGGAGCGAGCGAAAGAAGCGAAGGAAGAGCGGGCAAGGCGGCGGAAGCGATGGGGCGCGGCGGGGCTCCCCTCGCGAGGTCCGCAAGCTTCGGCATGCGGGTCCCAGGCCCTCATCAGGCGACCCAGCGCGCGAGCGCCGACGACCGGAGTTGGCGGGAGGGAGAGAGGCACCCTTGGACACCTCCACGCTCGTTGATCCCCTCCCGCTCGCTGTGGAGACTCCGACGGGACGGGATGCTCTTCATGGGACTCTGCCATATCGCCCGAGCCTTCCGGCGGACCGCCCCGTGCCGTACTCGTCCTGCTTGACCCTCCCCACCTCGGACCATCACTCGCTCTCCCTACAGCTCGCTACACACGCTCTCCTACGCTCGTACACATCGCAGCATGTCCTACCGTTTCCTTCAGTACCGCTCTAAGCGTTTCCCGGCCGGGCGCGTCGGTCTCGTCAACGCGGACGGCACTCAGGTCACTCCCATCAACTTTCCCAACGGCCGCCCCGTCGTCGACCTGAAGGTCCTCATCCGAGACTGGGATGCAGTCGCAAGCTCGCTCTTGCCGTCGCACGCCGTCGAGGCGATCAGCTCCGTCGAGATCCTCGCTCCCGTCACCGGCCGCGACATCATCTGCGTCGGCAAGAACTACCTCGAGCACGCACGGTGAGTTCGTCTGTCGTCCTCTCTGATGCCTACAAACACTGACGAGCTGCGCGAATACACAGCGAGTTCCAGCAGTCGGGCTGGGACGGCAGCAGCAAGGACGACATCCCCAAGCACCCCGTCGTCTTCACCAAGCGCGCAACTTCGATCATCGGCACGAATCAGCCCATCCACCCACACCCGAACGTCACTACCAAGCTCGACTACGAGGGCGAGCTCGCCATCATCGTTGGAAAGGGCGGGAGGAACATCAAGAAGCAGGATGCGTGGGAACATGTCTGGGGAGCTTGCGTCTTGAATGATGTGCGTTCCTTGCGCTTCCGAATTCTGGAATCCTTACTGACTCGCTCGTAATGCAGGTCACGGCGCGAGACCGACAGCGCGATCACATCCAGTTCTTCCTCGGCAAGTCCCTCGACACCTTCTGCCCGATGGTGCGTCCCTCGTCTCGCTCGTGTGCGCTTCGTCGTTGACATGCTTCCAATGCAGGGGCCCTATGCAGTCCATTCTAGCAACCTCGACTGGCAGAACATGACCATCGAGACTCGCGTTAACGGCCAACTCCGCCAGCGCGCCAACGCCTCCGACCTAATCTTCGACATCCCGACGCTCATCGAGACATGCTCAGCGGGCATCACTCTCCAACCTGGCGACGTGATCGCTACCGGCACGCCTGTCGGGACTGGGATGGGCCAGAGTCCGCAGGTCTTCCTCCAACCAGGCGATGTTGTCGAGGTCGAGATCACGGGACTCGGCAAGCTTTCGAACGTCGTCGCCCGGCCCAACACCGAGCCAGTCGTCCAGCTCCCGCTCGAGCAGGAGACGGGTGAGTTGTCGTACTTGGCCGACTCGAACCTCCTCCGCCTCAAGTCCGGCCTCAACTTGCACGTCGAAGTTCTCAACCCGGACGCTCAGCAGACCATCATCTTCATCCACGGACTGGGCGGCTCGTCGACCAACTTTGCCGCCGTCATCCAGGCTGCCGGACTTGCCGAAACCTACCGCGTCGTCTCATTCGACTTCGAAGGCCACGGTCTCAGTCCGCTCAGCGGCAACGGCTCGACGAGCGTCGAGGGATACGTCGCGAGCGTGGCGGAGGTGCTCGACAGCGTTGGGGCGGACAAAGCCACCGTTGTCGGACACAGTCTTGGCGGACTGATTGCGACAACCTTCGCCGCCAAGCACGCTTCGAGGGTCGACAAGCTCAGTACGTCCTGCTCTCTCGACTGTGCGCTCCTCGAATCATTTTATACTGACGCTTCCCACCGCTTGCAGTCCTGCTCGGCCCGGTCAAGAAGATGGCGCCCGGCGGAGTCGACGCCCTGACGAAGCGCGCCGAGACGGTCCGCTCAGGCGGCATGTCCGCCATCGTCGACGCTGTCTCCACTGCCGGCTGCTCCACCAAGACCAACTCCTCCCGCCCTCTCAGCAAAGCCGCGGTCCGCGCATCGCTCCTTGCCTCTCAGCCCGAAGGCTACGCGCAGGCTTGTCTTGCCCTCGCACACGCCGATGACCCTGACTACTCGGCTATCACTGCCCCGACGCTCATCGTCGCCGGCAGCGAGGACAAGACCTCGCCTCAGGCGACTATCGACTTCCTCTCCGGCGCAATCACGGGCGCGAAGGTCGCCAAGATCGAAGACGTCGGTCACTGGCACCAAGTTGAGGACGTCGACGCTGTCGCGAGGGAGATTAGGACGTTTGTCAAGACGGCCAAGGTTAACGGCGTCAATGGCGTCAACGGCGTGCACACGAACGGCGTCAACGGACACAGCGCTCTCTAGAAGGCTTCTCAATGGGATTTGTCGGGCAATGCGAATCGATCTCAGTATCTCCAGCTGTGGGGCGCTCGAGGAGAGGGTTCGCTCCGGCCAGACTTGCGCAAGCGACTTGCTCCTCGAATCGATGCTCGCGTCTTCGGGTGCAACCTGTCAAGTTTCTGTCGCGATCTCCTCCTGCTCTCGCTTTCAATTGTCTCGCTCGTCTCGAATCCACCGCATACGTTCGAGCGACTCGACAAGTCTCGCTTGCCGATGCGAAGGAATCCTCTCTTCACCTCAACTCGCGCAACTTCGACCGGTCAAAGTTCCAGCACCTATAGACTACCAGTCCTGATCCACCGCTTCGGTTCAGGGTAAGGATTGGGCGGGACAGGGTAGGTGTAGCCGATAAGAAGCGACTCCTCCCACGGTTCGAGGTGTTTCCGCGAGTGCCACTTCCAGAACTGCCACGTGCATTGCTTGCCGGCGAACTGTGGATGCGAAGGTCAGCCTCTAGAGACGAGAGAGGAGGAGAGAGGAGGAGGGACTTGGTGGAAGACTTCGGGTCCGCCGGGGTGCAGGTCGAGGAAGTTCGTACAGTCGTAGACGCGGTCTTCGACGATGATCCCTGCATTGAGAGCTTGTTAGGAAGCAGGAGCAAGGAATCGTTGGGGAGCAGAACGCACAGAGACCGTCCTCGAGGTTGTTGTGCTTCGAGATGGATTCGGGCGGGATGAACGGCAAGTCGTCCGGGTCGACTGGTTCTCGTCCGCCAGCTGAAATAGCTAGTTCTTCTTCTGTGACAGGCGTGCGTCGTCGAGCGCCCTTGCGCTTCGAGGGAGGAGCAGAAGGAGGAGCGGGGATGTCGACGCGCTCGATGTGCTCGACTGACGGCTTCGCAGCGTCCTTGACGTCCAGTGGTTCGGCCGGCAGCCCTGCAGCGTATACTCCACGTCGCATCCAGCCCATGGCGCGTCGTAGTTCGTCGTCATCGCTGTCCAGTCGTCCTGCCGCCGCGCCTTACGAAGGTCGCGAGGTCTCCGCTTTGTCCCCCCACTTTCGCGGCGCAAACGCTTCCGTGAAATTCCCGTCGGCCGGTACGAGTGTCAGCTGGACGCCGCAAGCACGAGGGCTCAGTCCGGTGCCGCGCCTGAGGCTTCGGCAGGCGGCGAAGGAGGACGAGCGTGCCTCGCCTTGAATTGCGCCCTTTCAAGAGTCCTCCGCTGCGTCGCGCTCGTTCCTGTTCACTTTCCGCTCGCACGGAGCCCCGGAGGAGCCCCGCGAACCTCCCTCTCCTCACGAAAGAACAGGTCTGTCCGCCAGGCAACTCGACCTCCTCCTTCCTCCGCCTCCAGACCTCGTCCAAGATGTCGCAAGCTTCGAACACAGATCTCGAGAAGAACGTTACGGAGCACTATGAGGGACGCCCCCTCACGCATACCGTGACTCCCGGAGGGTGCGTCGGCTACAACGCTTCCTCCTCGCTTTGCCAACTTGACTTTACCTCCCTCCCAGCAATCCGGCCGACTACTCTCAGCCCGCTTTGCCGCAGTATCATCGCAAGGTGAGCCGCTCCTTGATTCTGAGCGCCTTCTCTCTCGCTGAACTCGCTTTTCTCGCCATCAGGTCGCCAATCCTGCTCCGCTTGGTCTCGTTTCTTTCGCCGCTGGCTATTGGCTGGCTTCCGTCTTGACACTCTATGGTGCGTTGCCAACCTTACGCGCCTTTGCTTCGGCTCCGCTAAGGTCCGTAAGACTAACGCGACCTTTGCCTTCGCAGCTCGAGGTGTCGAGATTCCCAACGTCGTCGTTCCAGTCCTCGCCCTCTTCGGCGGGCTGATGCAGACGATTGTGGGACTTGTCGAGATGGTGAGCAGAGATCAGCCGTCTCGCAACGCTTCTCCGGCTCTTGATCTTCTTCGCTGACTTGCTTCCCTGACAGTTCCTCGGCAACACATGGGGCGCGACGGTCTTCTGTAGTTTCGGCAGTTTCAACTTCACCTACGCTGCGCTGTACCTACCTGGTGAGCTGCGCCTGGATGGATTCTCCCTCCCTCTCGTTCTTCACCTTTTTGCTCGACGCGTCGCTCTCCTCACACGTCTCTCCTTGTCCCCCTCAACCACCCTGCCACCTTTTTCTCTCGTCAAGGGCCCCCTGGAGATGTCGCTGACGCCTTCTCCGCCCAGCTTTCGGAGTCGCGCAGGCGTACATGCGCTCCGACGGCACTCTCGACCCGTCCTTCAACCAAGCCGTCGGTCTTTACCTACTAATGTGGGCGCTGGTTGTCGGGTTCTTCTGTGTGGGTACGTGGGACGTCCAGGCACAATTGCGGACGTGTAGAGCTTTGCAGGCTGAGCAGGACTTGCTTCCGTCCTCCTTCAGGCGCCCTCCGCACTTCCGTCTCGGTTCTCGCCACCCTCGTCTTCACCTTCCTCAACTTTATGACGTTGGCGATCTGGAAGATGGCCGGTGAGTTGCTCGGATGGCTCGTCTTCCTTCGCTTCCTCCTGCCGTCCCTTCCTCTCCCTTCCCCTCGACTGCTCACTTCGCGTCCCGCACGGTTTGCGCCCTCTCTCCAGAACACTGTTACCAAAACGTCGCTGACCCATCAATGTTCATGAGCATGTGCTGACGCGCTTGCGGATTGCAGACAGCGACACCGCCAGGATTGTCGGTGGCGTCTTTGGCCTCTGCGCTGTGCGTACCGCTTCCTTCATACCTTCTTCGGCTCTCTATTGTGCCATTCAACATCTTCATATGCATCGCGCTGACGACTACCCCTTCCGCAGTCCGCTTGTGCCGTTCGTCCTCCGTCCTCTCGCTCGCCTTCGCTCAAACCTGAGCTGACAATCCTGTCCTCCTCCCTCACAGACTTGGGGAGCCGCGGCTGGCTTTTACACGAGCGATGCGACCTTTGGGTTCCTCCAGCCGTCGCCGATCAACTTGCGCAGGGACTGAACGAAGATGGAGGACAGCTGCGGCGAAGAAGGAGGGTCTCTTGGATTCGGTTTGCGTTATCTTGGTACTCGGGTCTCTATGTGAGCGAATTAAATGCTGTCTGTACGAAGCGGAAGACTCGGGAACGCTAGGAGCGGGAGGAGAGAGAGGTCGTCTCAAGTCTCGTCGTCGGCGCTCAGCTCGACAGCGGATCACGAACATACTCTTCCACCCCCAAACACATGCGAAAAGAGATGCTGAATAAATACGGTCTACGCTGCGAGCCCGCATCTACTGCTTCCCTTCCTCCTCCCCGTCCTGCTTTCGCACAATTGCGACGACGACAGTCACGTCATCCACCTTCCCACCCCTGTCCATCCCCCTTATCTTCCACCGCTTCGCCTCAGCGCAGAAAGGCGTGTACGCGTCTTTGCGGAACGAGACCATGCGAGCGAAGTTGACGGCTGTTTGGGCGATGGCGGAGGCGAGTTCGGAGTCGGTTGAGGAGGGGGAGGCGGAGGAGGCGACCTTGGTGCGGATGAGGGAGACGAGGCGGTCCGTCTCGCCTTCGGCCCAGATGCTGCGAGGAAGAAGAAGTGAGCCAGGGAGTTGAGGAGGAAATGAGACGCCGGCTCGATACGTACTTGTCCGAGTACCCGTCCGTGACGAGCATGACGATATCTCCATCCTTCAGCTGCACCGACACCGTATCCGCCTCGTCCGCCGTCGCGCGGAACAAGTCACCCTGCTTCCCCTCGCGCTTGGCCTTGTCCAGCACGGCCTGCGGGATCTTCGACATCTGCCGCGGGGCGTTGAAGAAGTAGACTTGGGGTTCTTGAGCGTGGTGGAGCTTGTAGTGGATTGGAGGGGCGGGAGAAGGGGAGCCGTCGGCGGAGGGAGAGGGAGGGGGAGTGGGCGGAAGGGTGGAAGGGTCGACGGGGCGCAGGATGTAGAAGCCAGAGTCGCCGAGACTGCAGAACGAGTGATGCGTCAGCGTGAGTGATGCCGAATGGGAGGATCCGGAAGGAACGACGACTTTTCCGCCGGGAGAACAGCGAGCCGTCGACTCACTTCGCCGCGTGCAACATGCCCGTCTCCGCGTCTAGCGCAACCAAGCAGGCCGTCGAGCTTCCTGCACAAGGTGCGGTACCTAAATCAGCGAGTCTGCCTCAGCTAGGACAGAGAAAGCCTCGCCCACGCACCCGCAACAATCCCGGTCTCCGCCATGACCTCCTTGTAAGCTCCGTCTAGCAGTTCTTTCATCCTGGCCCCACTTCGCTTGCCGCCTTCTTCGGGTAGCGTCCATTGAGAAGAGGAGATTCGCTCGCGTGCGAACCACATCAAGGCCTGCAAGACTCGCGATCAGTCCATAGTACAGGCGCCGTGAGGGAAAGTAAGCGCACCTGGGAGAAGTGGGAAGGGTCGACTCCAGACTCTTCCCAGCCGCCGACGCCGTCTGCGAGACGAGAGGAGAGAGTTAGCGACTTCTGCAACCAGACGCGACAGCTTTCCCCGCCCGAAATAGCTTGGATCGCACAGCACGTGTACGAGAGACGCAGAACTCACCTGCCACGCCCAGCACGACGCCCTTAGTCCCGCTCCTTCCGCTCCCCTCGTTCTCTGGCACACCTTGGACCATCCAAAAGTCGTGTCCCGCTCCGAGCTCCTTCGGCGCATTGCCCTCCCTCAGCTGCTCCTCCCTCCACGCAACAAGCGGATGATCCGCCGGCAATCCCTGCGCGACTTTCTTTGGTTGCGGTTTGGGAGAAGGAGAGCTGTTGCGAGGTTTCCACTGCGGCTTGCCGTGCGCTGCCGCGGCTGTCGTGAACACCCATGAGCCTTTTCGTGGTGTTGCTGGTGCGTCTTGTGCGGTCGATGCGGTGGATGCGAACGAGCGAGAGGTGGGGCCGGACGAGGAGAGCGAGCAGAGAGACGGAGAGGCTGTAGCGGTGCGGAAGTTGCTGGGCGTGAGATGCCGCGCTATCAGACGCAGCCTGTGCGCTGGAGACCCTCGCAGCATCCTCGGAAGCAGCGGGAGGTGAGAAGTAGCGCGGAAAGAGGAGAGGAGCTCGACGAGGAGATGAAGGAGCAAGCTTGCAAGCTGGACGTCCAGGAGACGCGACGAGTCCAACAGGGCGTATAGAGCCTGCTACGAGTGCGGAAGAGGCGAACGAAACGACGGGTATTGCAAGAAACGAGGGAGAACGAGGTAAAAACGACGATGGGAGGGCGACGAGCGCGCAATGAACGGATAATACTGACAATGACAAAGTGCGAGAGCGCAGAAGAGCACTGAATAAGTCGTACAAGCGGGGAAGGGGCGAAGAGGCGAGCGAGGACGGGTCAGGCGTCCTTACCCTTGGCCATCTCGCCCGCTCCGTACGCGACGGTCCCCGGCACGCGTCCCCTCTTGCCGCTCCGCTGAACGACAACGATCCTCTCCTCGGCTGGGAGCGGACCCTCCTCGCTCGATAAGACGAGCGCCGTCGCAGTGTCTCCCAGCGCACGGCGGACTTCCGAAGCGGCGACAACCGAGCGGTAGACCGACCCTGCGCGTTCCTTGAGGAGCGTAGTGAGCTCCGACTTGTGCGAAGGAGCGTCGCGGCGTCCCCGACCAGCGAAGACGACGAGCGGGATGCGCGAGCCGGAGGAGAGGGTGGACGAGTGCAGAGTTGCGCGGACGGAGGCGAGGCGGGCGAGCGCGAAGTGAAGAGGCTGGGAAGACGAGACTGTCGAGTAGTCGATGCGGTCGCGGACTGAGGCGTCAAGGCGAGTCGAGCTGTCGTCCGTGTTCGAGCCGAAGAAGCGCGCGAGGAGGACGTCGTCTTCCGTCTCGCTCTGCACGCCTCGAGCTGCGCCCGTCGCAAGCGTCGGGTAGACCGTGTCCCCTGTATTCGCGCCGCCATGTATCGTAAAGAGTGGCTGGTCCGACTGGCTCACTCCGTCGTCCCTCGTCGCAATCTTGCTCGCCAGGCCGTCCTCATCCGACGAGACGCCAAGCACCTCGCGATCGTGATACGTCGGCTCAGCTGCGCGCTCGATACGGATGACAGTGGCGGAGTGACCTGGGTTGGCGGAGATGAGCTGGACGAGCAAGCCGAGCGCGAGGCGGTCGTCTGAGCCACCGTGGAACGCCAGGAACAGATGCGCCTTCCCAGCGCTCGTCGGGACGTCAGACGACGCAGCAGGGTCGGAGCGGTCGATGAAGACGGCGACGTCGCACGTCGCTTCGGCGTAGACTTCGCGGAGGTAAGAGGCGTATCCTACCGCGCCTTGGATGGTCATGGTCGAGGCGAGAGACGAGCCGGTGCCGTTAAAGTAGGCTTCGAGCGGGTTCGGGATCCATGACTCGGCGACACCTGCTTGCGTCGAAGTCGAAGCTTGAGGTTGGGTCGAGCCGGCTGGGGCGGCGGCAGGCGAGGACGAAGCGACTGGCAACGCCCAAGGCAGGACAATCACCTCACTCTCGCTCTCCTCCGCAAACTCGGCGACCTGGCGCGAGTAACCCTCCTGCGCGACGATCGCGAGCGCCATCGACCGAGTCTTGACGCCGAGACCGTTCGCGAACGCTCGGACGACAGTCGAGAGCGCGTCGGAGCGGAGGAGGTTCGACTCGCTTTCGGCGGCGCGGAGGAGGGCCGAGGTGCGGTCGGTGAGCTCGACGAGGCGGAGGAAGGCGATCTGGAGGAGGTTTGAGAGGGTGCTGTTCGAGACTGTCGCGGTGTCCGATTCGGTCTTCTCGTCCTTCGCTGTCGACGTGAGCGCGAGCTTCGTGCCCGCTTCGATCGGCGCCGGCGCCTGCACCAGTCGGAGGAACGCCATAACAGCCGGCAAATGCTCAAACTGCTCGACAACAACCGCAAACCTCGAGCGGGGTTTCTCGTCGCCAAACGTCGAGGCCGAGGCCTCGTCGGTCGGCGTAGAAGGGAGGCCGCGTCGCTCGCGGGCCGACTTGATGCGGTACCAGACGGGGTAGAAAGCGAGCGTGAGAGGCGTGGTGGCGAAGGTGGTGACGCTGTGTAACGGGCATGTCAGCTCGAGCTCGAGACGCCGGAAGAGGTGAAGCGGGACGCACAGAGCCATGACGACAAACATCGCAAAGACTGGCGGGTTGAGGATACCAGCGTTGAGGCCGACGTTGAGGACGATCAGCTCGACAAGTCCCTTGCAGGCTGTGCGTACATGGACGACGCCTATCAGCTAATGTCGAGGCTTCGAGTGAGCAACGGAACGGTCGAAGTGGTACGCACCCATCAAGCTCCCCACCGCTCCACTTTCCCTCCAATCCAGTCCAAAGCCCTGCGCACGCTCTGTCCATCAGCTATCACCTCTTGACGGTCTCGAGAGCCTCAAGCAGAGAGGAAAGTGGAGAGCGCACCTTTGCCACCAATCCGCACGACAAGAACTTTGACAGGAACGCAACGATGATGACGGCGAAGGTCCAGCCCCAAATGCTGCCGTCTTTGAGGAGGCCGAGGTCGGTCTTCAAGCCGCTGTTAAACGAGCATTTGGGTTGAGCATGCGGGTGCGGGAAGGGAGTTGAGACGTGAAGGGCGGAATGAGCAACGGTTCTGCGCTGGGCAGAAGAATATGGAAGGATGGGACGCACGACAAGGCAAAGTAGAGCGGCAAGAACAGGACAGTGACGAGGTCCTCGATCTTCTCCGTAAGCGGGCCGCGAATCTCCTTGGGCACGACAAGTCCGACGAGGAACGCTCCGAAGATGGCATGGCTGCTCGCACACTCCGTCAGCTTGAACCGGAGAAAGGGGGTGGGAGGGAAAAGCGACGCACATCCCAATCCGATCGGTAATCCACGCGCTCGTCAACACCAAGAACAGCGTGAAAGCAGTCATGCTCTGACTCGGCCCATGTTCGCCAAACGACCTCGTCTTGCGACCGAGGTATTTGAGGATCGGGCGCGCGACGAACCAGAGGAGGAGGATCCATCCGATGGCGGTGAGGAGGACGTAGAGGACGATTAGGCCGGTCGAGGCGTTGGTGAGTGCGATGGCGAGCGCGAGGAGCACCCAGCCGACGACGTCGTCTGCGCGCGAACAGGAGTGAGCAAGCCTATCAAGTCTGTGGTAATGGAGCGAGACTGACTGCCAACTCCCGCCGATAAGACGACGACGCCGACATAGTTCTGCGGGGCATCAACGCATCAGTCGCAGTGCAGGTTGAGGAGCGATGGCAGACTCGCCTGGAGAAGGTGCTCGTCCGTCAAGATACGCGCAAGAACCGGAAACCTGGGCAGGCGAGGCAAGGTCAGTACTTCCCGCCGCGAACCTGCAAGCGCGAGCACACTTACGCCGTGATCGCCATAGCTGTCGCGACAAACAGCAGAAAAGTCCCAAAGTGAACCTTCGAGTCATCGATGAAGCGCTCGTAGATCCCCTTCGAGATTGCTGCGCCGAGGGCGAAGGGCACGACGAGACCGACGAGCGAGATTGAGGAGGAGAGTTTGGCGTTTCGGCGGAAGAGGGAGAAGTCCACTTCGATGCCGACGAGGAAGAGGAAGCTGTGTGCGTGGAGTGGTTTAGCGTGCGTGGAGAGGGATGGGTGGGAGGGGAACGCACAGGACGAGACCGAGGTTGGCGACGAGGTTGATGAACGGCACGCTCTGCGCCGGGAAGATCGTGCTCGTGAATCCGGGGATTCGACCTGTCGCGTGTACGCAAAACCGATCAGGCGTTTCCCCTAGACCGGCGTCGACGCGCGAACGCACCCATGGCCGATGGACCGATCAAGATGCCTGCAATGACCTCGGCGATGACCTTGGGCTGTCGGAGGTAGCGGAGGAAGAAGTGGAGGAGGCGCGAGAGGGCGACGATGATGAAAGCCTGGACGATGAAGAGGACGAGCGGGCTGCGCAGGCGACAGAACGTGGGAGCATCAGCTACAGTGTTTCGTAGGACAGCAGGCTCTGAAGCAACGTCTCGTCTACGCACTTTGACGAGTCGAACTTGACGGGACTACCGAAGCCCTTGTCGAACACCGACGCCGCCGCCGCCGTAGCCTTCGGCACAGCAGGCATAGTCGCCGTGATCGTCGCATGAGCAGCCGCAACGATAGCTGGGGCGGAAAGGGCGCATCGTCAGTTCGTGGATCCGCGTGAGAGCGAGGGGAACGGGACGTTGAACGCACTCGTCGTGACCTTTGCAACGGCTGGGACGGTCGCGGACATGCTGTTCGTCGTCGTCTCGTGTCACGCTGGGTCGACAAAGGCGAAGGGGACGAGGTGGAGCCGTGGAGAAATGAAGTCTGGGCAATCAAGGGGAATGTGCGGCGTGCGGACGTCGTGCGTTGGTGAATGGGGTCGCGGGTCGCCTGGTGCCGTCCAAGACGCCTGCTAGACCGATTGCACGTCTTCGTTCGCCCGTAGATCGGGTGTGACAGGTGAACGAGCGTGATCTGCGGCGAGGAGGTCGAGGGGGCCGGCTGGTGAAGCGACGACAAAGTTTGAAGCGGTGGAAGTTGCTCGATAGTCTGCCAGGACTCTAGCAGACGCCCGGCTAGCAGTCTCGCCTCGATCTGAGCTGTGTGAGGCGAGGTGAGCGAGATGAAGGAGGGCAAGCGGGACGAGGACCAAATCAGCAAGAGCAACACCCCTCGACTCGGCTGGACAGCGCAGGGACAGGCTAGGACACCACACAGGTGCGTCTGGAGTACTCCCACGCTGCCTGAGCGCACCGCTGCGCCGTTAGAACGCCGCGTCCTCGACCCGCACCCCCGCAGGACGAGGCGACTGAGCGAGTACACGGCCTGGTCGAGTGCTGACCAGCTCTGTACGCTCGCAGGACATCCACAAAGCCACCCAGCTACTCGTCAGCCTTCCTCCGACGCGCCGTCGCCTTCCCACTTCCTCATCTCCTCCCCTCATCTCCCTCTCTCATCTACCCTCCACATCCGCCTGAACCCACCGCCCGCCATGTCCACCGACCCTTTCTACATGCGCTACTACTCCGGACACGTCGGGTCGTACGGACACGAGTTTATCGAGTTCGAGATTTCGGGAAACAGGCTGAGGTTTGCGCTCAACACCAAGTGAGTTCGCGATGCAGACGCGCGTGGTGGTCCTGCGATGGCTCAGGGTACCGCTGGGCGCACGCGGGGCCTCGCTGGACTCCTTGGTGCCGCGACACTGACCCTGCTTTCGTCTCTGCAGCTACCGGAATGAGGGTCTCCTGCGACGAGAAAGTGCGTGTAGCTCCCACTCGCCTTCCAACATCACGAAAGCTGACCACCCTCTTCACCTCGTCTTCCCTTTATCTTCGCTTCCTCGCCCGCTCCGCTTACTACCCCGCCTTCCCGCTTCTCCTCCCACGCCCCACTCTCCACGCGCAGTGTACCTGTCAGACGCGACACTGAAGGAGTTCCAGCGGATCGTGGCAGAGAGCGAGATCACCAAGTGCGTCTCCTCCCTTCTCCCGTTCCCTTCTCTCGCTCCTTTCCCTGGACTCCCGTCCTCGGATCGAGCTTCGAACAGGTGAGCTCGAGATTGACGCTTGTATGAATGTACACAGGGAGGACGACTCGAAGTGGCCTCAAAAGAGCGTGATCGGCAAGCAGGAATTCGAGTGCCGGATGGCACCTTACCACCTCGCTTTCCAGGTCCGTCCGCTCCCCTTCGTCCCAGCGATTCCTCCTTGATTCTTCGAGGAGGACGAGTGCTCGCAAGAGGACGCATTTTGACGAAAAGCCGCTGATGTCCCCCGCAGACCGCAAAGATTGGGTCGCTCGTTGATGTGCAGAACTCGGATGACCCCGAGGGACTGCGGGTGTTCTACTACCTCGTTCAGGACTTGAAGGTGCGCTTGTTTTCTCGTGTTGGTGGCGGTTTGCGGGAGTTCGCTGGTTGGACTTGCGCTCAAGGCGCGGACCAGACCGGCTACACACCCCCGGCTACGTTATTCACACACGGGATGCATTGCTGCAGATCTTCGTCTACTCGCTCATCTCGCTGCACTTCCACATCAAGCCCGTGCGTTTCCCCCTCCTTCTCCCTTCCCTCCCTTCCCTTTCCTCCCGTTTCCGCATCACTCGCCGCGTACGGAAGCATGACTGACGCATCTCACTGCTACGTGCGCAACAGACATACTAGTTCGACCAGGCTCGTGGGCGAGGACGGGACGAAGGACGTCGGGGTCTCTGTTTGTGCAAAAATACCTGTCGTTTCCCGACTCCCTCTCGCTTTCCGGACGAGACCGAGAGTATCAGCGACGCTTTGAAGCTACTCGTATCGCTCGGAAGGCTCGCAGCGCTCGAACCAGCGGTACCTCCACACCGCTCACCCTCCCTCCCTCTCTTCCTCCTCCCTCTCACTTCGCTCCCACTCTCTCGCGCGTGTCATGGCTGAGCCTCCCACCAAGGACGCTACTCACACGCCTGCCCCGCCCACGCCCGCTTCTATGCCCCGCCCGACTCTCACGCGTTCCTCGCCGCCTCCTGCTGATCCGAAGCAATCCGCGGACTTGGGGAGCTCGCCGCTTTCGAGCTGCAGTTCGAGAGAGGAAGACCATGATGAGAAGGCCGCGTCTAGTGATTCGGGGAACAGCAGCGTGGGAGATCCTAGTTACGGCGGCGACGGGGACTCGGATTCGCAGGACGAGGAGGATTCGGAGGAGGAGGGCATGCTAGAGCGCGGGTCGGAAGCTGGTGGCTTGAGGGAGACGGACCTTTGGAACGACGAGACGACTGCTCTGCTCAGGGAAGGTGCGGCAACTCTCTGAGCGCCTGAACAACTTGTTCCTTACGTCCTTTTCGCTTCCTGCAGCCGCATACAAGCTCCCGAACCTCGGCAGGCGACACTATACAGTCCAAGGCGCTTCGTACGGTCGCAACGGTCTGATCGGAGAGTTCATCCGTCGAAGGACAGGTATCGCCCGCGACCGCTTCCAGGTGTGCTACCGCCTCCAGGCACTCATCAAAGCAGCCAAGGACGACTTGACCGGTGCGCCGAGTCCTTTAAGCTTTACTGTCGTGCTGCGCTGACGACGACGGTTGCTCGACACAGAGATTGCCAAACTTCGCGGCGCTACGGTCAGTCGCAACGACCTGCGCGGGCGCGAGTGGACCACCTTTCTCGGCCCCGACCTCTTTCCACGTACCAAGCCGAAGCTTTCGAAAGCGAGGGACGACGACGAGACGAGCCGGGAGTTGCCGCCACCCGTGAAACGCAAAAAACACTCGAAGTCGACCAACTCTTCGACCTCGTCAGCCGCACCATCGCAGCACAAGAAGCCGAGCCATCGCAAGCCGTACAGCGATGATACGACTGCCGCATCTTCATCCTCGACTTCTCGTAAGCGCGTTAAGGAGGACGACGAGGCGGCTACGAGACACTTCAAGCCCAGGCCGTTTCCACTCCTTGCCAGCGACTCACGCCGCTTCACGCCGGGCACACTCTTTGGCTCGAGCTTCTTCGTCCCCTCTATGCCCGCTTCGTACCCCTCGTCCTCGTACAGCCTCTTTCCGCCTCCGAGCGTGCTCGCGTCGACTTTCTCGATTCCGCAGCCAGAACTTAGCCCGACCATTTCTCCGCCTACTGCGGCATTTATCGCGCCTCTCCTGACCTCCCTCCTTTCCGCCACCTCTCCAAATCGCGACCCCTCCTCCCTCGTCCACGCCCTCCTCAACTCCGGCCTCTCCACCTCCTCCGACCTCGTCGACTTCTTCTCGCTCGATAACAGCACGTTTGAACTCTTCCTGGAGGAGTTTGGGAAGCGGAATGGAGTGGGACCGCTGGATTTGGCTTGGGTTAGGAAGGCGTTTGAGAAGGCGAGGAAAGAGGTAGCGGGCATGTAGCGAGCGGTGCCGGTGCACACGCTTGATGTCGGTTTACCCTCGCAGAATGGAGCCTGCTTACCGTAACGAGCGGAAGAGCACGAGTCGAGCGCGAGGAGAGGTTAGGAAGGTCAGCGACTCGACGAGGACGTGTTTGCTCGCGAGAAAGAGCTTCATTGGCATCGCTATCCTCCAACGACGAGAGAGGAGGAAGAAAGAGGTGACTATAGGTACAACAGCGAGTCGAGAAAGAACGAATGAGCGAGTCTACTCCTTTTGCCCGAAACCGAAGACAGAGTGCAGCTCTTGCAACCGTGCGGACTGTTGAGGAGTCGACGAGGTGGCGTTAGGGCCGAGTGAGAGGCGAGATGAGCGGGTGGGTGTGCCAGGAGCGGCAGAGGCGGAAGAGGTCGGGCGGGACGAGGGGCGGGTGGCTGCTATTTGCGAGATCAGCATTAGCGACTGCGGCGCATTGGAGCGTGGACAGGAGATCATGGACGGACATGTACTGCTCGATGCAGACGTCGGCGATGCAGGCGTCTCGACACCGCGCTCGCGGTCGGCTGCCTCGAGGTTGGCGAGGGCGCGCTTCAGGTAGGTCTGGAAGTAGCTCCCCGTGCCGGCCATCCTGGAAGCGGAAGATGCTGAGCACGACTCAAGCACAAGAGGCGGTGAGCAACTGGACGCACCAGGTCGCGATGCGAGGCGCAGCTTCGGGATGCTCCTTCTGGAACTCGTAGAGCGCCGCGATACCCTGCACGGCGAAAAGCGTCAGTACAACGAGCCCAGGTTGTCCGTGAAGGTAACGCACCGCCCGCGAATTGTTTGGATCGCCAATCATGTCGAAAATCTCCTTGAGACGCTGGTTGACGGCGATGTCGCTTCCGCCAGGCGAGGTGACGGGCGGAGGGGCTGGGCGAGCAGTCGTGCGAGGGGGCGACTCGGCTGGAGAGCTCTTCGCGGGCTCTTCTCGCCGCTGCGAACCGAGCGAGGCGGACGAGGTCTGGCGGCTCAAGGCGGACGACGATGGCCGGCCGTTGGTGTCGGAGCCGGATGGCTGGTTCGCGAGGCGGTGCAGATACTGGTAGACGAACGAGTTTTCCGCCTGGTCGACCTCGCCAAGCTCGTCAAAGACCTTGCCCTTGAGCACCGAAACGACCTGCTGCAAGATCGTCTTGACTGTTCGCAGCGGCATGTCGGCGAGAGGGATGTTGTCTGTTGCTCGCCGGCGCCACTCGGCAGGCGGGATCGTCATGAGGAACTGGTTGATGTCGCTGAGAAGGCGAGGCGCGAGCAAATTGCGGTTCTCGAGACTCTCCTTGACGGTCTTCGAGACCTTCCAGAGGCACTGCGACGGGAGACTGGTCAGCGCAGGGCGTGCGAGCGGAGCCACTGCGGAGACGCACCTTCATGACGAGCTCGGCGTACTTTGCCCGGTCCGCCAGCTCTTCGCCGCGCAGGTCGCGCAGGTCGACCGTGGCGTCTTGCAGGACCGTCAAGAGGGCGCTGCAAGGACAATGTTAGCGCGGCGCAGGATGCTAGAAAGTCGACTGGGTGCTTACCCAAAGCAAACGTTCTGGTCCGCATTGTGGAAGATGCGGATGAGGACCATGTTGAGAACCTTGGACAGGCTCTGTATCGGCTCACTGACGGGATTGTCGGCCGTGTCGAGCAGGCGACCGGTCAGGTCGGCGAGGAGACCGGTGAGCGGAAGGCGGGAGACTTGCTGCGACAGCGTGCGCTTGTCGAAGAAGGCGGAGAGGACCTGCATGAGGTGCTTGCAGAGGCGCAGCTGCACAGGCGAAGTGGCGGCAGACAGACCGGTGAAGCCGAGCTCCATCTTGGCCGTGACGGCGTCGATGAGGGCGTCGGCGTGCAGGAGGACGTTCTCCGCGTTCGAGGTGATTTCGCGCGTGATCGACTTGAGCACGTCGGCGCATTCGCCAAAGTCATCCGTATCGAGCGCTTCGAGGAGCATCGAAAGATCCGAAACCGTCTCGGCAGCCAAGTCGTCCTCGGTGAACTGTGCGGAAGACGCTGAAGACGCCGGTCGCGACGCCGTCTGAGCGGATGCGCCGAAGCGGGACGTCGGCGGCGGCATCATCTTCCGGGGCGTCGACCCTTCGGCTGCACTAGCGGGACGAGCGAGTCGGGAGGGGACGCCGGCTGGGCGGGGAATGCCACCCCGGCCTTGCGACGCCGACAAGCCGTTCGCAGGCGACGGTGACGAGGGCGGCGCGAGCCGGCTGGTTGGCGGCCGCAAGCCACTCGGCGTCCCGGGTCGGTCGGCGGCGGCAGGTTGACGAGCGGGTGCCGGGGGAACGGCGCCTGACGCCGTACGCTTGAGGCGCTCCTCAAGCATCGATCGGTCTTTGGGCGGGAGCTGCCCAACAGCCTTCCAAGTCGCGTCGGGGCCGACGAGGGTATAGACGGCGCCGATGGCATGCAGGGCGGCAGTTCGACCTGTCGCGTCGGGCTTGCCGATGAAGGAGGCGATCTTCGGGAGGGCTTGCGAGATCGGGTGGACGCCGACGCCGTGACGAGAGTACAACTGACCGAGCTCGTCGATGCACTCGCTCCGCACGCGCGCATTCTTGTTCTCGAGGCCGACTTCAAGGATTGTCGAAAAGACCTTGCTGAAGGGGTAGATCGAGCAGACTGCCTTGAAAATGCCGCGGACACGCTGTCGAATGATCTCCTTGCCATCGCCGACCTGCAGGATGCCGAGTCAGATAGTTAACAAGAGTAGACGAGTCGGAACTTACCTTGTTGATGAGGCTAACGAGGAGCGGGTACACTTCGTAGTCGGAAGCCTTGTAGCCGGCGGCGCTGAGCACGGGTATCGAGTGCTCGATAACGTCGAGGCACTTGACTGTGATGGTCGTACTCGTCATTCCGATGCGGAGCGTGATGTATTTGACGACAAGGTCGAAGTTGGCGATCAGCCGCGCCCGCATCTCCTCCTCATCGAGGTCGACCGCCTCTCCCGCTGCTGCCGGATCCCGTGCACACTCGTCGATTGTGCCGAGAGCCGCGATGTAGTCGCGCTCGGCGGAATGATCGGTGCTGAAGAGCTGAGCGTGAAGCGAGGCCGAGACCTGCGGCGCCATCTGGCCGGCGAGCCAGTCGACCTGGTCGGGACGAGGCGTTCCCTCGACGACCCAGCGCATCGAGCCAGTTTCCTTCTTGTGTCGCAGCAGCTTCGGATTCGGGTCAGAGCTGCGGAAAGGCGGTTCCTTGACGCTTGCGGCGGAAGAGGTCGACACCGTCGAAGCTGGTCTGGAGGAAGAGGCGGAGGCTGCCGCTCGCAGTCCACCAATTGATGGTCGCGGACGAGGTTGACCAAGGCGCGTCGGGACGGCGGCGGGTGCATGCTCTTCGGCAGGGGGAGCGGCGGCGGTTCGAAGCGGCTTCGCCGTGGGTCGAGAGAGGCCGGCAGGAAGACGCGGCTGCGGTGCACTTGGCGCCGCCGGAGCCGTAGGCGGGTCGGAGAGTCGTGCAGGTGGTGCTGCCTGTCGGGCGGCTGGAGCAGCGGGTCGAGCGGGCGGCGCCGCGGGAGCAGACGCTGGCGCCGAGCCGAGCGACGATGCGGCGCTACGAGCGTTCTCGACGATGGGCAGGACGGTCGAGCGCGATGCCGGCTTAAGTTTCGAGACAGCGTCCATGACCGTGCCGTAGCCAGCCTTGGCGATGACGACGGGGAGGACACTCGTCGCGGACTTTCTGACGTCCGCCTGCCGGTCCTCGAGGCATGCGAGAATACCTGGAGCGAGAACACCAATGTCAAGGTGGGCGGCGATTGCATCCTGGTCCTGCAGTCGCTGGTCGAGCCAACCGAGAAGCTCCTTCCGCTGCACCGGGTTGTTCGCCTCGAGAGGCTTGTCGAACTGGCCGACGAGCGGTTCCAAGCCGGACGCATCTGCCATTGCCGTCAAGGTGGAGATGCCTGCCGCTCGGATGTTTGCCTTCTGGTCGGCGAGAACCTGCGCGACGGGCCCAGCAAACGTCCGAGCGAGCTTCTCGCCGAAGGGCTTGCCCATGCCGGTCGCGAGACGGGACACGGTGTCGAGGGCGAGAAGCTGGATGATCTTGTTGGCGTCGGTAATTCGCATCTTCAGAGGCGTGCCCAGTTCGGGAAGACCGGACGGCTTGAGGCGCTTGTTCGCCTCGAGTATGTCGCGGATGCCCTCGAGCGCCTCCTTGCGCACCTTCCAATTCGCGTCGTTGCAGGCCTGAACCTGCGCAGACGAGACGAGCCGATCGAAGTCGACTCGCGGGAAGAGTTCGTCCATCGGGTCGATTTCCGGGGCGGAAGACTGGTTCTTCCCGCTCGTAGCAGCAGCGCCGCCCGCCGGTGCAGGTGGTGCGACGGTATCGGCGCCAAAGCGGGTCGGAGCGGGAGGCTGCTCGCTGGCCGCCTTCTCGAACTCGGATTCGATCGTCGACAGCAGCTGCGGCGTCAAGTCGGACAGGAAGTTGACGATGTCTACAAGATAAAGCGTCAGGCGAGGTGGGCGAGAAAGACGAGTGTGAGATTGTACTCACCGGGTCCCACGAACAGGCGCAGCGTGACGAGCGCCTTGGTCGCGCTGGTGCGGACAGCGGCGTTCGAGTGCTTGAGCCCGACCTTGAGGAACTCAATCAAGTCGCGCACGGCGAGCCCGCCAGCAAGACCGAAGTCGCGGAGAGCCTGCTCGACGAAGATATAGGACTCGGCAAGCGTTTTTGGCGCCTTCTGCTTCGACATCGGCTCGTAGGCCTGCGAAAGCACGAAGCCGAGACTCGACTTCTCAGCAAAGGCGACGAGTGCGTCGGACGCTGGCTTCTTCAGCTTGATGTCGCCGAGCTTGTCGCAGAGAAGCGGGATCGAAACGGCCGAGCAAGCCTTGGTCCACGTTGGCGAGTCGGCGGCGAGTTGCTGGAGGAGGGCAAAAACCTTGCCGGCGACCTGTGCGGGCGAAGAATGAGCGAGAGTCAGAAAGCAGAGAAACACGGATCGCACCTGGAAGTTCGACTCTTTCGGTCCGGGCTTCTTCCCGACGAGGTACCGCACGACCACCTCCGAATCCGCGTCTCGTCCATCCAGCTTCGCCCATTCCGATAGCTTTTCCATCCCCTCGAGCCGCTGCTTCCAGTTCGAGTCGTTGAGTTGGGCGACAAGCTCGGCAGGGATGACGTCTCCCGAGTCGATGAGCGATTCGGCAGCCTCTTGCGAGTGCTTGTACCGCAGCGGTTCGGACGCTTTTGATGAAGAAGCGGCGGGCGCGGCGGCGGGTGCAGGGCGAGACGGTGCAGGCTTCTTTGCTGGGGGCGCAGAAGCGGACGGCGCGGACGGAGCAGAGGCGGCGGGCGGCTTCTTCGCCATGAGATGGGCGGGAAGTCCACGAACGGGTGGCTTGGCGGGCGTAGGCGGTGCGTCATCGAAGGAGGAAGTAGCCGCAGGTGCAGGTCGTGCAGGCGGGGCGTTCTCCTTGTCGGAAGGCCGTGCTGGTCGAGGCTGAGTCTTCGGCTTTGGTAGCACAGCAGCAGCTGAAGGCGCCGATCGAGTCGGCGCTGACCCTCCTCCGCCCGCTCCTACGCCGTTCCTGCACTTCGTCACCGCCTTTTCCGCCGCCTCGTTCACCTTCTCCTTCCGCAACGGGTCCATCTCGCCGATCAAGGCGTTGAATGCTCGGTCGCCGATCACCTTCATCAGCGTGCCGAGAGCGTCCGCAGCAGCTGCACGCACACCCGCATCCGAGTCCTCGAGCGCCTTCTTGAAGACCTCGATGAGCTGAGGAAGGTCATTCTTCGGCGGCGGCGAAGGCGTTGAGGCGAGGCAGCGCGTGTAGAACGAGAGCGTCGAAGCCTTAACGGACGGGTTCTTGTCCTTGGCGAAAGTCGCGACGTCTTCCGTAAAGTCGCCAATTGACGAGCTCGAATAGACGGCGTCGAGTGCCGCGCCGAGTGCCTCGAGCACATTCTGCTTCTTTTCCTTCGTCCGCGCAAGGATCGGGCTCGTCACCGTCCCCTTGTACCGCGCAAAGTCTCCCCTCAAGCCCTTCGCGAGCTTCTCGATGCACTGCGCGGCAAGCATGACGCAAAGAACGTTCGCGTCGGTCATTCGGCCAGCGAGGGCGGAGACGAGGTCGGCGTAGTTGTCGGTTTCGTAGCGAGGCGAGGAAGAGAGGGTCGCGAGGAGGGGTTCGAGGGCGAGCTCTTTCCGATCCTTCCATTTCGACGAGGACAGGTTCGAGTAGAAGTCGGCGGGAAGGCGGGAGAGGACAGGAATCGGGTCGGAGAGGTCGAAAACGTCGGGAGGCGCGGCGGCTTCCTCCATAGCATCTGCTGAAAGCGAGATCAGCGTGGTCTGCGTTCTAAGCGAGCGAACACGCACCATGGCCGCCGTCTGCTGCACCAGCATCGTCACCGCCTTCAAGCTGACCCTGTGCCTCCTGCACGGCCAACTCCTTCTTCTGCGTGACCGTGAACCGCGACGGGCGGATCTTTCCGAAACCCCACTCGTCACCCTTCTCTCCCCGGTCCGCCGCCTCAAACGCCTCGCCCAGCTCCTTCTGCTGAACGGGCTTGAGCTCGCCGAGATGAGGCGTGAGCGCGGGTCCGAGGTAGGAATGTAGTGCGAGGCAGAGGAGTTGGCCTTCAGATCGGACGGTCTTGTCGGCGTGAGCGAAGATCTTGGGAAGTGTCTTGAGGATCGGCTTGAAGTTGGCGGTCTTCGGACCGAAGCAACTGCACAAGAACGGATGTGAGCGGGTCGGGATAGGCCAGAAAGCGATTCTTGCGCACCGAGCGACCACCTTCAGCACCATGACGCTTCCTGCGACAACCTTGGGCTGCTTCGCGTCGAGTCCAGGGACAATGTCGGCCTGCAGGTACAGCGAAGCGTTGGTTCCGGGCAGAAACTGAATGAGGACGCGTGGGCGCACGATAACTCCCTCCGCCAAGTCCTCCTCCGCCTCAACGTAGAGCAGACACAGTTCTATCGCCTTCGTGCGGGTATTGGCCTGAAGAGCAAGTCGAATTCAGCAAGCGAGAGCAGGACGTGCGAGGACGGCCGACGTACCCTTGCGGACCCCAGACACTTCTCGACGACGCTCGGGACAACATCTCCTCGTGTTCTGTGGCAGTACGAATCCGTCAGCACCTAAGTCTGGCGGACTGAGCGAGATGTACGAGTGTCGGGACGCACCTTGCCAACGCCTTCCCGCCGAACTCGACGACCGCACAAGCCGCTTCGACGCCCTTCTCCTGCGCCACAGCGTTCGCATCCCGCACCCAGTCACGCAATGAAGGTCCCGAGATGAATCGCTCGCGGAAGAAGGGGTCAGAGTCGTCGAGTGTCTTCGAGGCGAGTGAGGCGACGGCGGTGTAGGCGGACAGGCGGGCTTTCCAGACCTGCGTTCGAGCATTCAGAGAGTGTCAGTCGCCGTTGAACCGGCCACCAGCGCTCCTCAAGCCGCCCTCGCGCATGTTGTTCTCATCGCTCCTCACCTTGTGCGTCAACCTGTCCTCGAGCGGGAGCGCGTCAAAATTGTCGTCTGCCGGCGCACCCTCCATCGTGACCGTACAGTGACCGGGCGAGGACTAGTCGACGCGCTTTGACGCGAGCAGGAGCAAGTAGCGCGAGTTGGTTGAAGGAGACGGACGAAGTCGACCACCCCTCTCTTAGCTTCGCGCAGGGCTCTTGTAATTGTACGACAGCAGTATGGCCGAAGTGCACAGATCAAGATTGAGTGGTGCGCCGCGAATGGATTGCACCCCGTCTCTACTCTCTCCGTCGCCCACAAACGCAAATAACGTCCGCCCTTCGTATTAAGCTCTGCGCGGCGCCTTCGCCGGTTGCGCGTACGGTGCCGCTGGGTGAAGGCGAGAGACCGGGAGAAGAAGTGACGCATGACGAGAGCCGAAGCGAAAGAGCCGCGTGACGACCGTCCCTCCTCCTTCCTCTTCGAACCGTCCAACTCACATCTTCTCTGTCGTCGCTTCAACCCACGGGTCAAGTCCCGCTTGGCGCATCTGCTCGCACCTGCGGAGCTCCCGCCGCTGCTGGGTGACAATCGCAATAGTCTCGGGGCTGAGCCAGAACTCCGTACTCTTCAAGACACGCTCAGCGTCGTATAGGAACGCAAGGTCCATCGAGTAGTCGTCCGGGCACTCCTGCTGGAGCGACTCGGAGCGGGTGAGGTCCAGCGAGACATCCCGTTCTTTGAGCAGGTCGTTGAGGTATCGCGAGAGGTCGGGCCATCGGACAAGAAGATCTGTCTTGAATGACCTCGAGGTGACAGAGATGTCGACGATGCCTGGCCGAAAAGGGTCCGACGCCCAACCAAGGGAAGAGCGTCGCGCGAGAATCCGCCGGAAATGCTCGTTCTTGATGACGGCTTCGAGGTCGTCACGGTCAATGTCTCGGTAGACGGAGTCGACGACCCAGGTCATCTCGCGGATGTCGGGCGGTAGTTCGGCGGCGTAGGAATCGAATTGCCGGAACATGTCGGCGTGAAGCCAGAGACTGAGGAGTGCGTCTGTTCGTAGGCCCATGGGCATGAGGGTCGAGGAGTCGATGAATCGGCGAGACCAATCACGCGAGACGTTGCCGTCGACCTCAGGTCTGTTCGTCGCTCGGAAGTATTCGACAGGCGTGTGTCGGCCCGGCATCAAGGCCCTCAGCTTTGAGAAGTCGCTGGGTTGGCAATCGAAGAATCTCTTGAGCTTGCCAAAGTTGTTGTAGTCGAGAAGTTCGAGTGAGGGAAAGGGTTGATTGCTGAAGGGGGTGGCGACCGTGGAGACGGTGGAAAGGACGAAGACGAGGGTGCGAAGGAGGGGTAGCCGGAGCGGAGCTTGAGAAGGGGCTGATTGTTGAGCCAAAGCCGGGGCATGGATGCGGATGTTCTCGCAGAAGAGCGTCCGCAGGTCTGCAAGGAGGCGAGTTAAGTCAGCTCAAGACGCTGCGCCAATGGAAGGATGTGCGCGCACTTTTGAGATGCTCGGCCCAGCCAAACCCCTCAAGAACAACAGCTCTGAGCCACAGCTCCTTGATGCCCTCGCCTGTGCCACGCTCCGGAGGCTGGAGAGCTGCAAGGACGTCTCCGAGGCGTGACATAGGTACTCGCCCGACGTAGTACGGACAGCCGCATCTGAGGATTTCCGTCAATCCTGCGGGAGGTCGTCCTGCTCGCTCCAGCAGTGCAGCCGCTCGTAGGAGCGCGAGTGCCTCGTCGTCGTCCTCGACGAGAATGTGGCGCCAAAGCTCGCGCTGCGCCCACCCCCGCCAGTCCTGGCAGACGAGAGATATCGCACAGAGCGTCGTGCGCCGTTCCTTCCAGTTCGTCCAGCAGGCGAGCGGGTTGTTTGAGACGGCTGATGAGGTGACAGTTTCAACGGCGAACGGCGCGGGCGGAAGGGCGGATGCGAGAATGCGTTCAATGAGCTCGAACGGGAGTGCGTTCATCGTCACCAGCCGCAAGCGTGGACACAGTGAGGGATGGAAGAGGTGAACGGTGAACCTGCTCCCTCTTAGCTCTTGGACCTGTTCCTCTCACGCTCGCTCGCCATTGCGCTGATTGGGCTGCTTCTTATGCTGTGAGACTGCTCCGTTAAGCTTTGAGCGTTTGTCCGCGTCGCGCCGGCTGTTGCGGACTCCCAGCCTCGACCCTCTCCTCCTCGAATCGTTACTTGGCTGGCGTGTGGAAGGAGGCCGCTTCCCGACTATCAGAGTCGAGTCGAATATCGCAGGACGCTCTCGACGTCGCTGCCGCCTCCCTGCCCTTCCCTCACGGCAGGTCTCCCTCTCGCGATGCATTGGTTGCCCTTCCTCCGCAGCCTCTGCCCTCCGACTCGTCCAGCTTCCTCTCCCGTTCCGCCACAGACGCCAGCTGCTCCGTCCGACTCGTCACATGTGGCCCTCGCCGCCGACTTCACCCCTACAAGCATAGTCTACGACCCCGACCTCGCCCACTGGATCCAGGAACAGTTCTTGAGGAACGTTGAGGCAGCATTGGCGGCGCGCGGCTGGACAAGCGAAGTCCCTGAGGACGTAATCGCAGGCGGGAACGTCGCTCTGCCGCACTTCTGCGGTCCTTACAACAAAACCGGCGTCAGGACGATCTGCACCCGCTTCGCCGCCCTCGGTACCCATTTCGCCAGCCTTATCGCAGCACTCGACGAAGTTCTCGGCATTCAGCGCAAAGGATCCGTCGAAGTTGTGTTTGACACCGTCCTCACGACGAAGATGCGGAACGTCGACGGTCTCCCTCCGGACTTCCACCAGCGCTTCGAGCTCGTCGTTGGCACCACGACTTCTGGGCAGGTTGAAATTGCTGTCGAGCTCACCGTATCATTGCAGCCCGGCAGCGCCTCGGAACCAGCGCAGCGCGACGGCGGAGGAGGTGGACTCTTCACACGCACCGCATCCATGCTGGCTCGTTCGCAGGTCCTCTCGGCAGAAAGACTGGCGAAAGATGATCCACTTCTGTACGAGTTCCTTGCGAAAGTGCGTCTGCGCTTTGACTCAATGACTCGCTCCTTTCGCTAACCTCTTTGAGTCTACAGATGATCCACGGCGCACAGTTTTACCGAATCCGCTTCTTTCTTTACTTCAACGGCCTTACCTTCGGCGTCGGCGCCATCACTTTCGCTGCCAATCCCGTCACTCCGCCCACTACCGCACCGCAGCACGGCCAAACGCCTGCTTTCTCTAGATCCCCTCGATCAGCTCAACCCTTCAGCATCCTAATCACGCCGCCCATCCCGAACGGCGAGCCTACACGCAGCCACCTTCCGACTGATCCGCCTCCGCCTTCGCTCATTCTCATCGTTCTTGCCGCGCTCTACCCTCAGTTCGTCGACCAGGAGTCGCTCAACGCGCGCATTCGGCAGATCATTGACACTGTCGGCACTTGCGACGCCGGAGAACCGTCCTCTTTCGTCAAGAGAGATCGTACCGCGTCTCCCAGCTCGACAACAAGCCCGAGTCAAGCGACTTACCCGCAAACCTCGCCCTCCTCAACCAACTCTCCGCAGCCGCCTGCTTCCGTCTCCCTCGTCTGGCCCGACAGAATGTCGGCCAGCTTGAAACCCGTCAACCCGCTCGACCTGCAATTGCGGCTCGACGCTTTGCAACAGAAGACGCCGGAGCAGATACTGGCGGCTGACAGTACGGCACGGCCTCGCCGTCCAGCGATGTGGAGCGGTACGATACAACTCGAGCGACTCGTCCACGCGAGCGAGCGCTCATTTGTCTATCGCGGCACACTCGACGGACAAACCATCGTTGCGAAGGTCGGACGTCGGGACTGGGAGGACGCAATCGTCGATGAGGCCGCTGCGTCGATCCTGGCGTATCAGCGGAAGGCGGCAGTCCCACGGATGCTCGCTTTGTTCGAAGGGCGAGATCGGATGGACGACCGCAGGCTCGTGGTGGCGGTCTTCCCGGACTGTGGCGACGCGCCACGGCGATGGAAGGACCTAACGATACAGCAGCGGTGCGCTCGACTCCCTTCCGAAGTAAAGTCGCAGTGCTTCAAACGCTCACCGCTGCCTCTCTATTTCCCTTTGCCTTCCTCTTCCCCCAGGATCAACCTCCTCCTCGACCTCGTCCACCTCCACCAACACGCTCATCTCGAGCACGGCGACGCAGCGCCTCGCAATACCGTCATCGACGCCAATGGCACGACGAGGTGGATCGACCTGAGCGGAGCGAGGGCGCATGACTCGTGCGGTGGAGCGGATTGCGAGGAGCTGAACGAGGTGTGCGGCGAGATGGAGCTGTGGGATGAGGAGGCAGCGGTGCGGGAGGCAGCGAGCAAGCGAGGATTGAGGTGGTGAGGGCGAGAAGTTCGTTTCGGTAGCAAGTCTTGCGGTGATTCTGCGGTACTGCTACGCGGCCATGACCTCCAGGACGCCATTGACTCATTACGAGCTCGCTTCGGCTTCGTGAGAGTAGCGAGGCGCGTGCAAGAGGAGTTGTACAACGTCGGTGCATCCCGGGTCTGCTACGCCGCCGCCACTGCCTGAATGCGCGGACGTACATTCCAGCGTGACCCGCCTATACACCGATTACGTGTATTGCGGCCTGTTCGGCCTGAAGGGAACGATTGAGAGCCAACCTGGGTCGAAAGTCTCCTGGACGTCTTCGAGATATCCGTGCTGTAGGCACAGGGCGTTGTACTCCTCAAACTTCCGACGCTCAGCCTCGACCCATTCCATTGCCGTTTCCCGGTCGCGGATGCACCTTTCGAGCCCGCTGCCGCTTAGCTCCGCCGTCCGCCGCCAGATCACAGTTTCGGCGTCGTGCAAAAAGTCGATTTGGACGATCGGTAGCACGGCATCGTCGAACTCCGCGTAGTCGGGATAATCGCGGTCGTGCCATTCCACAGCGCGACCCTTGAGGACCTCCTCCAGCCGATCTTTGAGGTCGGGCCACCGCTCGCGCAGGTCACGGGGAAAGCTCCACGAGCGCGTTTCAATGCACGTGATGCCTCGGACGAGCTTGTCGTGGCTGAGGTTGACGGAGGATGGCTCGCGAGCAGGCGACGAAAGTGCGGGCTCGTGACGAAGGCCTCCAGATCTTCGCGCTCGAGATGCTCTACAGCGTCTTCGATAACAATCTTGACGAGGTTGTCGGAAAGCAGGGGACCGAAGGAGGAAAAGTTGGGGAGTGTGTCCCCGTCGAGGTGGAGGCACAGAAGGGTGTCGCTGCGCAGGCCGTGCGTTTTGAGGAAGTCGTCGTTCGGATCACGCTTCGTGTCGTCTAGTGGCGTGGCGGGTTGATTGGGGCTCGCATAGAGCGCGGCGGGTGTATCGCGGCCCGGCTGGAAGGCTCGCAGTTTCGGCAGCATCCACGAGTCGCAACCGAAGATGGCGCGAAGGGCGTCGAATTCGTCGAATGAGAGGATCTCGAGATTGGTGAATTCATGATGGGGGAAAATGGGAGGGGAAGCCTCGTCCTCGTCCGTCTCGAAGGACACTAAGCTGATGACAAGAGTGCGGAGGAGTGGAAGATAGGGCATGTCGATGGCGCCAGGAGGCGGAGTGCTCATAGGCGTGGAGACTCCCATGGCATCGCAGAAGCGAAGCCGTAGATCTGCAGGTGCCCAAATGTCAGCTACGGAGAGACGCAGAACAAACGAAAGGCTGCGAACCTTGAAGGCGCGCCAGACTGCGCAGATTTACGTCCGTCACGCTGAGAAACCATAGCTCGCGCAGTCCAGTTCCGACGGCAACTAATTCGTCCGGCTGAAGGAGCATGAGAAGTCGTTCAAAGCGGTCTCCAAGACGGATCGGTTCGTCCTCGTCGTCGTGCCCGATCCTGAGTGTCTCCGTCACGATGCCCCTGCTTGCTCGCTCCTCGACGCTGAGCGGCTCCCACGCCTCCAGCAGCCGGTCGACCGCCTCATCGGAGTCGAGGACGATGTGCCGAAGAAGTTCGCGCTGAGCCCACCGACGGCACTGGCGCGAGACGAGGGCGATGGCACAGAGTTGCTCCGATCGGAGAGGGAAGATGAACCAGCTCGCGAGCGGCCGGTTCGTGGTGGACGTCGCCGAGATGTTGGCGATGAGAGGAGGGCAAGGTGGGAGAGAGTACTCGAGGATGAGCTCGAGGACTTCAAGCGGGAGCTGTAGCGGTAACTTTTCGCGCTTCTTGAGCAGACGAGCGGATCTGCGCAGCGGTTTGAGCATGTCGGCGAGTGAGAGGAGGAAGAGAGAGAAAGCGGAGCGTGCGATGGAAGTATTCGAGTGCAAGGGCTCGAGGCAGGCTTTGAAGCGCTCCAATACAGTCTTTAAGCAGTAGGACAGGGCCGCTAAGCCCTCCCTAAGAGGAGGGAAGGTCCGCAACGACACCGTTCTTGCTGGCGGTGAACGAGTCCTTCGCCTTCGCCCCCGTCCCGCAGCCCAGTGAGCCCTTCCGCCTTTGCCAGACGCCGACCATTGAAGGCGTCAACGACTCCTGCTCATACCAATCGCGCCACCCTTTCCGCTCTAACCTCCTCCTCCTTCTGCCTCCGAATGACCCGCTCCGCATCCAGCAAGAAGTCCAAGTTCATCGTCGCCTCGACGCCGTTCATCTCAACCTCGTCGTCGCGATCCGCGTCTTCAGGTTGCGGTCCCTGCGTAAAGGTCATCCCGCGCACTTTCATGGTTGCGAAGAAGATCATTGACAGGTCTGGCCAGCGCTTCGTGAGATCGATGAGGAAGTGAGGGTCGTTCAAGTGGATGTGCGTGACGCCGGTCGGGGACTGTGTGCTGCGAGTTGAGCTGGATTGCTCAGGCGCGAGGATCCGAAGAAAGTCCTCGTTCGAGAGGAACTCTTCAAAGTGTTCGCGCTCGACGTCGTCGATCGAGAAGTTGAGCGTGAGCTTGACGAGGTCGTTTGGGAGGGAAGGGGCGAAGTAGGGCAGGTATTTGAGGAAGTCGTCGCTCATCCAGATGGTGAGGAGACCGTCGGGAGAGGGTGTTGGGATGTAGCCGGGCGGCCAGAGCGGTACGTCGGCAGGTGGGTAGGGAGCGCTCGAGAGTGGTGGCGGCCAGCCGTAACCGGGAGGGTAGAGAGGGGCAGGCGGTGGTGCGGCGGAAGACGAAGACGGAAGCGAAGGGAGGGGGAAGGCGGGCGGAGGCGGCGGCAGGTCGGCCAGTGTGAGTGGTCGGCTCGGAATGTAGGTGTCGTACGCGCTGCCCACGGAGTCTGCATCGTCCCACTCGTCCTTCTGCAGCGCGGCAAAGTACTCGGCCTGCGTGTCCCTCGCCGGGTTGATCGCCTTGAGTTTCGGCATCGCATCCGGATTACCGTCGAAGCACTGCGTCAACGCCTCGAAGTTGTCGAAGTCGAGGATCTCGAGTGCGGGGAAGCGGTGGTTCTCGAACATGATGGTGCGGAGGGACGGGTCGATGTCGACTAGCTGGAGGGTGACGGAGCGAAGACGGGGGAGTCGAAGAGGAGGATGGCACACTGGTGTCTGCGGAGAACCGGTTGAGACGGAGAGGGTGATTTCGTTGCAGAAGAGGGTGCGCAGGTCTGCTCGGGATGTCAAGGTCAGCGAGCCAAGCGACGACTCGAGCGAAAGTACGCACCATTGAGATGCCGTATCTCGCGCAGGTCTACGCCGCGCATCGTCACGAGCCACACCTCCTTGATGCCTTCTCCCTCGTCGACCTCGTCCGCCTGGAGTAACCGCAGGACCGCACCCAAGTCCTTCCCAGACAGCGGTCTTCCGTTCTCCGCTCCTCCCAGCCTGACCGTCTCCGTCACGAACCCTCGTCGCCGTCGTTCAGCGACGCCCATCGCGTTCCCTGCCTCGAGCAACAGCCGGATGTCCGACTCGTCCCTCAGGACGCAGTGCCTCCACAGCTCCCGCTGCGCCCAGTCCCTCCACCTGCGGCACACGAGTGACAGGGTCCGCAGAGTCGCCGAACGCTCCTTCCAGTTTGACCAGCATGCGAGTGGGCGCGGCGAGACGGCGCTCGAGGTGAGTTGCCGGATTGCGGGTGGAGTTGGGGGCAGCGACAGCTCGAAGACGTGTTCGAGTAGCTCGACCGGTAGAGCAGTCATTCCTGAGTAGCTTCGATGTCTCGTTGGATGCGCAGGAGGAGAGCGGGTGACAGGACGAGGACAAAGAGCGGGACGAACTGATGAAGGCGGAGTTGGCGTCGTCCACCGCGTTCGCCTCACTCGGGAGGCTTGCTGGCGACCGGGAACTGCTCAATCACTGCTCTGGATATCGTACAATCCACGACCGCCGCTGCCCGCTGCCGACGCCGTCTTGCCGATCTCGCACCTCCTTGTCGACCAACACCGACTCTCGCTTGACGGCTCGAAGGACTCGTGCGATGCTGCCAGCGTCGCCCTACGCGCGGTACGGTATCGCCATCGGATTCGCCTTTCTCGTTCTGCATTTCCTCGGCCAGGCCACATCCCCTTCCTATCGACACTCGACATCCCTCGAACAGGCCCGTGTGCGACTAGGGCTGAAGGAGCGACCGGCAGAGACGTGGTACGAGGGACGGCGGGTACCGCCGTGGCGGGAAGTGCGGGTCAAGGCGCCGCCGCGGGATGAGGAGATTGCGGTGAATACGACGCAGCGGGTCAGCGCGACCTTTGTCATGCTCGCGAGGAACTCGGATGTCTGGGGAGCGTTGGACAGCATTCGGCAGGTCGAAGGTATGCGTGCTATCCCTCGTTATAAAGGTCCGCTGATCCTTCTTGACCGCCCGTCCTTTCGTCTTACTCCTGTCACCTCGCTCGCTAGACCGCTTCAACCACCGGTACCATTACGACTGGCTCTTCCTCAACGAAGAACCCTTCAATGACGAGTTCAAGCGGCACGTTTCCGGCATCGCCTCCGGCAAAGTCCAGTTCGGGTTGGTCCCCGAGTCCGAGTGGCCGAAGGGTTTCCCTGAGGGTATCGACCAGGAGAAGGCGCTGCGTTTGATCAACGAGATGGGACAGAAGCCTATACCCTACGGAGGAAGCGTGCCATACGTGCGTTCTCCCTCCCGCTCTTCCTCTCAGGTCAGCCAAACTGACGCCGCTCGCCTCGCAGCGCAAGATGTGTCGATACCAGTCTGGCGGGTTTTGGAAGCACGAGCTGTTGGATCCGTATGAGTTCTACTGGCGGGTCGAGTGCGTCGCCTTCCTGTTTTTCCTCGTCGAACCCGCGCTCAACTTCCGCGTCGCAGACCGAACGTCAAATTCCGTGCGTGGCGCTCGCTTCATCCTCTCCACTTGGTCCTGAGCTGACTCCGCGCTGTAGTCTGTGACATCCCCTACGACCCTTTCCGCGTCATGAAGGACCAGAGCAAAGTCTACGGATTCGTCGTCTCGCTCTACGAGTACCAAGCAACGATCGAGACATTGTGGGCTACAACGAAGAGTGCGGCCGCTTTCGAAACAATTGATTGAAGTCGGGCTGACGACTTGCGCGGAGCAGACTTCACGGACGCACATCCTGAGTACCTCGCCGAGCCGAACATGCTCGAGTGGATCAGCGAGGATGGAGGTGGAACGTACAACGGGTGTCACTACTGGTGCGTCTCGCGCGGGAGCACTGGTTGGGCGTCGGCTTCAGGCTGACCCGCCGTGTTCCCTCTCTCTCGCCCCTGACCGCAGGTCCAACTTTGAGATCGCCCGCATCGACTTCTGGCGCTCTGAAGCGTACCGAGCATACTTCGACCACCTCGACAAGTCGGGCGGCTTCTTCTACGAGCGATGGGGAGACGGCAAGTCCCCTTTCCCCTCTCCGTCTCCCTCCGCGGTCCGTGGATGACCGTCCTCTGGCCCGCAGCCCCGGTCCACAGTCTCGCCGCCTCGCTCTTCCTCCGCCCCGACCAGATCCACTGGTTCTACTCGATCGGATACCGCCATGAGCCCTTCCAGAACTGCCCGCTTCCGGGCTTCGGCACCAAGTGCGCATGCTCGACAAGCCCGGACGACCCGCACAACAATTTCTGGCAGCATGGATATTCGTGTACACCGCGGTGGAGGGTACGCTTGCCTGGCTCGACTCGTCGCTCGACTTTGGCTGACCCTTGGCCTCGCAGAAACTGACGGGGTGGAAGGGGATGACGCCGTTCTCGCATGACTGAGGACGGCAAGGAATCACAGGTGTACAACTATCTCGTAATCTCGTAATTCGCAACACGCAGGCTTGCTACATCGTTGCGGGACGGAGAGGAGAGTGCGACGGGCTCAGGATGCGTTCGACCTTCCCAACCTTGCCGGGCGCTCGTGTGTGCTGTTCGCCGGCCCAAACTCCTTCAACGTCTCCTCAGAGACGAACGGGCCTCGTTCTACGGGCGCACTGACCACTCCGACGCACTCCGCGGATTCACTTCGCCTCATCTTCTTCACGCTCTCTCTCTTGGCTCAAACTCGTTTGCTGGCTTTCCTCTCAGGCTCACACGACCGTCGACACAGAGCATTCGACATGCACCGCTTTTTCGACCCCGCCCTCGCACCGCTGCACGCGCGCGTCCTCGACTTCCTCACCACCGACTTCAACCACGCATCCCTCCTCGTCACCCTGCAGCTCAACCGTCACTTCCGCCAGCTGTCTATCGATAGGATCGTCCGCATCTTCAGCCAGAAGCCAGTCAAGTCGGACCCGCCGTCAGTCTCCAAGCCGTACACGCCCGAAGTCGGTGGAGGATTCATCAGGGTGTGCCCGCTTTCATTGTTCGACTCGCCCAGATAAGCTTGCTGACCAGTCGACGTGCGGTCGATAGATCCGCCAGTGCGACCACCCCGACCCCGACTTTGGCCCGAGTCTCCCCATCAACGATCCTCGGGAGCTGTTCCGCATCAAGCCTCGCATGGAGGTCTCTCCGTCTCTCAACCTCTTCATGTGAGTCGGCCGGATAAGGTGAGTAACTCCGGGAGGGCAGGACTGATGCCGAACTCTTGCAGGACGTCGTTCGATCCAAAGACCCACATCTGCACCTTCGAAGGCGCCTTCGACTACGACTGCCTCGAGTACGCGCTCTTCGTCGAGCCGTCGACGGGAAGGGAGTGGGGCTGTCCCGACGGCGTCCCCTGCGTCTTCCAAGCCGCCTCGAACTACTGGTTCCGCCCCGCTCTGGATGGCAAGCACAGTCAAGCCGGCTTGCAGGTCGCCGCCAGCACCGACCTCTACCCAGCGAGGACGCCTGCGATTTGGCCGAAGGCGCCGCAGGAGCGAGGTGGCAAGCTGGAGCAGCCGGGCTTTCGCTGCTGGAACGGATGGACGGCCGGTGTGTACGCCATTTGTGCGAGCTCTTCTTGGTAGCTGACGCTTCACTCTCGCCACAGACATTATCACGCATCGACTTGACGAGCCTGGCAAAGTCGGCCCAATCGAGCGCTACTCGGACTGGCCCAAATGCCTCCTCATCTTCGAAAAGCTCTACGTCCCGCTCATCGACCTCCTCGTCCCGCCGATGACCGCGGCAGACGATCTTCCCGTCGACTTTGGCGAAGAGCTCGACGAGGCGGAGCTTGACGCGTACATCGACGAGGACTACGACAATCTGAGCTGGATCAGGCCCTCCGAGGAGCGGCGTCTCGCTCGCGAGTTTGTTGCGGTCGGCGGCATTGTCTGAGTGCAGGCTCGTGGGCTTGTTGGCGCATCAAGCGGGAGTGTACATGCGACGCAAGCTGACTTGCGATGGCTCAGCCTTCTCAGTTCGATGAAACGGCGTTCATTTCCCCTTAACGAGAGCGCTGACAGCTTGTACAGCGTTACGACGTCGAACTTCGTCGCTCACGGCCGCAAGAACTCGCCTCGACAACTCCGGCCGCCTCCGCGGAACTCCTCCCCCTCCTCCACCTCACTCGCTCCCGCTCGACTCGCTCGCACGATGCACGCGTTCTTCGATCCTGCTTTCACTGTGCTGCACGACCGCGTCCTCGACTTCGTCGTCGGCAGCTGGGACTGGTACCGCCTCCTCGCTGTGATGGGCGTCAACCAGCACTTCCGCCGCCTCGCCCGCGACAAGCTCGTCAAGCACTTCAGCCAGAGGCCCAAGCTGTACCTCCGGCCAGGGGTTGGCGACCCAGACGAGGTGGACGTCGAGGCGCGTATCCCCATCGGCGCAGGCTTGGTCAGGGTGCGTTCAGGTGCATTCTTTGGGGTGAGGACGTCGCTGACGAAGTCGAATCGACAGCTCCAGCAGTGCGAGTACCCGCACAGCGACTTTGGGCCGAGCTGCGCCGTCAACGACCCGCGCGAGCTCTTCGCCATCGACATGGACGAGATGGCTCGCGTCATGTCGGCAGACATGCTGGGAAAGGAGTACGAGGAGGAGGAAGAAGAGACGTGGAAGCCTGAGCGCATGGACTTCTACATGTGCGTTCGCGGCCCGCGTTCCGTCTCAGGCAGGAACTCATCCTCAAATCGCTTCCAGGACCTCCTTCGACCTGAAGACCAGCATGTGCACGTTCAAGCCTGGCGGTGGCAGCCCCGGCCTACTCTACCACCTCTCCTGTGATCCCGAGTCAGGCGAAGAATGGGGATGCTGCGATGCCTGGCCCGCCGTCTTCCAATTCGCCTCGACCGCCTGTTTCGCCCCTGCTCACGACGGCAAGAACAGCCACGCCGGTCTCAAGCTCGCTGCGAGGCCTGATATGCACCCGGCGAGGCAGCCCGCGATGTGGCCCCAGGCGGCGCAGGAGAAGGGCGGGCGTAAGGAGCAGCACAAGTACCGCTGTGAGAACGGTTGGATTGCCGGTGCGCCCGTTGCTTCTCCCCGCTCTCGCTGGCGATACTGAGGCTTTTCGATGGCCCTGCAGACCTCACGACGCAGCGCCTCGACAAACCCGACAAGCCGAACCCCGACGACAAGCGCGCCTTCTTCGCCAAGGACTACAATCCCGAAGCGTCTCCTTGTCTCCTCATGGTCGACTCGCTCCGCGTCCCTCTCGTCGACCTCGTCCTTCCGCCGCTTACTGCGAAGGACGACATTGAGCCCAACTACTACCCGGATTTCTCGGTCGAGGAGTACGTCAAGGAGTACTACGATGAGCGCAAGGACTGGGCGATGGAGAGCGTACTCGCTGAGATGCACGATGCGGCGGGCTGCGTGTACTAGGAGGACGAAGGCTGGCTGGAGTTCCAGCAGGACGAGGAGGTTGTCGGCAGGATGTCCGCTTACTTCGCTCGCTCGGTCTTCCAGGCCTCAGTTGAGTACTTTCTTGTCAATCATAGCGACTTCGTCAGTGCCTCGAGTTATACAGTGAGCCTCTGCGTCGCGTACGAGCAGATGTTCTCCTCGTCGCCGCCTTCGCAAGCCGCACCGCGTCTGCGTCTCCCCTCGAATTCTGCGTTCTTCCGGTCATTTGTGCGTTCTGCAGCCTCGTAAAACGTCTCTGTACGCACGAACGCCGGTTGTCAAGCTCCGCTACACTCTACAGCCTTCGTCTCCTGGCCTCTCTTGCTCCTTCACCTCACTCGCTCCCGCTTGACTCGCTCGCACGATGCACGCGTTCTTCGATCCCGCTTTCACCGTGCTCCACGACCGCGTTCTCGACTTTCTCGCCGAGCGCTCGTGGGACTTGCACCGTCTGCTCGTGCCAATGGCTCTCTCTCGCCACTGGCGCCAGCTCGCGATCAAGAAGGTCGTCCAGCGCTTCAGCCAGGAGCCCTGAGGTCAAAATGGTGCAGGACAAGGACGCGCCGCACTTGTACGACGTCACGACGCGCATGAAGCCCGACGCAGGGTATATCAGGGTTCGTCTCGTCTGGGGTTGAGCGAGCGTGGGGAACGCGCGCTGATCCATTGTTCGCAGGTCAAGCACTGTGAGATCGCTAAGCAGGACCTCGCCGCCGACTTCGTCGAAGGCCCACTCACGGACCCACGCGAGGTGTTCCGCCCCGACGAGGAGAGGGTCAAGCGCTTCCTCGGAGTCAAGCCAGACAAGGACGAGTTGCCGCCGTCGAATGTCGGTCGCTACCAGGAGTACAGGATGTGCGTACGGCTGGCCAACATATCGAAAAGCGTTCTCATCCTCCGAACCAACTTTCGCAGGAAATCGTTCGACCCGAAGACGCAGATCTGCAGCTTCGAGCTCGCGGGCGCCAGCATCTTCATCCTCCACTAAGTTACATCTTCGCCGACCCCGCTACCGAACGCCTGATCGACACGGGAGTCGACTTGCACCTCTTCCAAATCGCCTCGTCCGCCTGGTTTCGCCCAGCGCTCGACGGCAAGAACAGCGCGGCGGGTCTCCAGCTCGCTGCTCGTCCCGACACGGGTCCTTCGAAGCGCGCTGCACTGTCTGCGAAGGTCTCGCAGGAGAAGGGCGGCAGGCTCGTCCAGAAGGATGTGCCGTGCATGAACGGCTGGAGGGTCGGTGTGTCCGCTTTTCCCCGCTTTCGAGCCGCAGACACTTACTACGTCTGCTTCCGACAGACTTGACGACCCAGCGCCTCGACAAGCCCGACAGGAAGGCGCCAGACGACAACCGCAACTTCTTCTGGGAGCGCAGCGACCCGCGCTTCCCGCCGTGCTACTTCATGCTCGACGCGATCCGCCTTCCGCTCATTGACCTCCTCGTGCCTCCTTTCACCGCAAAGGACGACCTCGCGAAGCTCGAAGGCGAGGAGTTTGGGCTCGCGGCCTACCTTCGCGACTTCTACATCAACAAGGATCCCGACGGCGAATTGCTCTTTGCCAAGATACACGATGCCGAGGGTTGCCTGCGCTGAAGGACGGGATAAGGGAGGACGGGAATTGAGGAGGGGAGGTTCGCTTGTTCAGGCTCGGAGTGGCTGCAACGCTTCGTTTCCGCGCTCTTTCGTCTGCGAGTCTCGCTGTGCCTGCTTCAGCACTTCCAACGAGGCTGAATAAACGCCGTCACTGTCTTTCAGAACGAGAAGAACTCGCGACGACCTCTCGCTCGTCCCCCTTCACCTTGCTCATCCGCTCCGTTCGCAACGCGGAGACGGAGACTCTCGCGCGGTCTGTGCACATTAGACTCGCTTCTGTCCGAGTTGCGCACGGGACCCTCCCCAGAATCAAGTCGCGGACTGAGCGCTCCCCTCCTCTTCCCTCTCGTCGCCTTGACCGCCTCTCTCTCAGCTGTAGCTCCCCGTGCGCCCGCTTCGACCCTCTCGACATCTACAGAGCTCGACAGCCGACCTTGCTTGCCAGGTCGCACCCGCTCGCACGGTTGTCGTCGCCCATCAGCCCTTTCGAGAGCCCCTCGCGCTCTTCCCGCACCCAAGTACGCTCCCTCTTGCTCAGGTGCGCTTCGAGCAAGCTTATGAGTGTTCTTAAGCTCACAATCGGGCCACTCACGCAGACAGCGAAGCCGCACAGGCCGCCGTCGCCGTTCTTTCGTCCCCTCCCGACCTCATCATCTCCCCGTCTTCCCCTTGCTCTCCTCGCTCGTCCCGGTTTCGATTCGACCTGTCAAGCCGCTGAAACTCGCCACTGCACCCACCCCCTCGCCACCATGCCGCCCGCGACGCGCCAGAGCAACCGAGACCGCCGCTACGCCTACGAGGGCGAGTCCTCCGACGGCGACTCCGAACAACAAGCCTCGACTTCGAATAATCGCCCAGCCCCATCCATTCCTCACACAGAGCCTGCCGATCACGACGAGCAGGAGCTGGTCGAGGAAGACGAGGAGTTGTATGCCGAAAGCGACGGCATGGCGCCCGACGACGACGACTTTGACCCGCACGCCGACTTTGACGAGGTCACTTCCACCCGCCACAAGCGCAAGGGAAGTCGTGCGACGTCGTCTGGGTCTCGCAGCGGTCGTGCAGGAGCCGAGTCGTCCGCCGTCCTCCCCGCCCTTCCTCGCCTTCGCTTCGCTCCGCCTCCCCAGGGCGGCGCTCTCGTCGCTTCCTGTGCCACTCCTCCCCGCGCCCTCCCCCTCATCAGCGGCCCAGCACCACCCAAAAAGGCTGCGAAGCGGACGCTGACGTTCGCCGGCGGGAGGAAGGGCGACCCCGACAAGGCGCGCCCTTACGTCTGCCACACCGAGGGCTGCGACAAGGCGTTCTCGAGGAAGAGCGACCTCATACGCCACGAGCGCATCCATACAGACGACCGGTGCGTGCGCATCAAGCCTTTCACTCGCTTTCAGGGCTGACCTCTCCTCGCTTTGTCTCCCTTTTCCCGCCGCCCTCACCTCGCAGCCCCTACGAATGCCAGACCTGCCACAAGTCCTTCATCCAGCGCTCCGCTCTGACAGTCCACGAGCGCGTCCAGTGAGTTCCCGTCGTCGCTTTGGCCTCCTTCGCCTCGCTCCGCTCTCGCGCCCAACGGATCGACTGCGGACGTCTTTGACCTTCTCAACTTGTCGGGCGGGATTTCCTGCTCACACAACGATCGTTGCCAAGCAAGACGATACTGACCACTACACGGACGCCGGCAGCACCGGCGAGCGCCCTCACTGCTGCGATACCTGCCAGCGCTCGTTCTCCGACTCGAGCTCGCTCGCAAGGCATCGCCGCGTCCAGTACGTTCGCTCTTGCTTCACAGCTTCGAAAGCGTACTGATATTGCATCGCTGATAGCACCGGCGCACGTCCCTACGTTTGCGATGTTTGCGGTCGCGAGTGAGTCGCCTCTCGCCTTTCCTCGATACAACTCCGGCTGATCGCTCTCGTGAATAAGCTTCTGCCGCAAGACGACGCTCACGAAGCACATTGCCAAGGTGCACGACGGAAGCGCCAACAATGCCGGCCCTGTCGTCTCCCGCAACCGCAAGCGCGCCGTCAACACCAGCACCACCTCGCAAGTCCGCGTCGGCCCGCTCGTGCGCCAGTACACCTACCAGCAAGGGCCTGAGGCGCCGTACCCGAGGCCCATTGCGCACGAGAGCGAGGCCGAACCCGACTCGCCTGCCAGCCTTGACCGCGCAGATCTCGACTCGCCCTTCGCAACGCCTGCTCACTTCGCTTCGCCTGAGGAGACGACGCCGCAGTACCCACTTCGCACGAACGTGGGCGGCGCCGGCGGATGGGGTCATCGTCGTGCGGCGACGGCGTACGAGGACAACCACCTCCCGCCGATTCAGACGCTCGTTGCTCCTCCGTTCGGCAGGTCCAACTCGATGCCGAACGTCCCACAGGTCCACGAGAGGCTCTACAGCGTCGACCACTTTGGCCACGCCTACGAAGTCGACGAGTACGGCAACGCTCTCGGCGAGGACGTCCACCTCGCGCCCATCCAGACGCCGTACCAGCAGCACGATCACGAGCAGCACGCTCCGCACTCGGCGTTCCCGACTTATGCGCCCGCTCGTGCCGGCACGAGGGGAGGCAGGCTCGCTGCGCCCGAGAGGGTCGACCGCTCCCCTTCGCCTATGTCTGCGCCGCCGACTGCCAATCCGGCGCTCTTTTCTGCGAGGCCCTCGATCTCTTACGAGGTTGAGGATCCGGAGAGCGAGGCGTATGACGAGGTCGAGATGGCTCATGTCCAGCCGCACGGGAATGGGTCGTCGTCGGCATACGCCTACCGCGATGAGGAGGAGGACGAGCACGAGCAGGACGAGCAGGAGCAGCACCTCCCGACGCCGGCGACGCCGTTCGCTTCCACTTCGACGATGCCGGCCTTTCAGCAGCAGCCGCACTTTGCGCCACCCGCTCCCGGTCCTTCGTTCTCCTTCTCCACCTACGACCGCTCGACGAGCGGCTTCGCCTCGGCGCCCGCATCACACCTTCGCTCGCCCGCAATGGACGGGCTGAAGCCGCACAGCAGCGGCGGGATGAACGCGACTCTGGCCGCCCACAACCCGCAGACGAGTCCGCTCCTCCACCACGTCCCGCCGACGTTCTCGCCCCAGTCGCCCGCCAAGTCGTACACGACCTCGATGAGGTACTCGCCCATGCTCGGCAGGTCGGGCGGGTACGTCATCTCGCCTTTGCTTGGCGGGAGGGGCAGCTCGACTGGCCCGACTGGCTCGTCGTCTTTCTTCGCCTCGCCGCCGACGTCGCACCACGCTCCACCCGTTCAGGCCGGTCCATCGTCGTCGGGCGCGTTCTCCGCTCTCACGGCGCCTGCACCGCTCGCGAGCGACCGCTTCTCCCGCCACGTTCCGCCGCTCCACGAAGAGTCGCAGTACCATCAGCACCACTTCGCGACTCCCGCTTCGCCCGCGCTGGGAAGGAAAGGTTACTCTGCGCGTCGTTTGCCGAGGATGATGGACGCCGAGGGTGCGGGAGTCGGACTCGGGATTGAGGGCGTTGGGAGGATGGAGGGGAGCTTGAGGGAGGTGAATGGGTGGAGGGACGGCGCGGAAGATGAGGAGGGTAGGGATGTCGTGAAGGAGGAGCCCATCTCGTCGGAGGCATGAGGAGGAGGGGAGTACCGCTGGTCGGGACTAGGTGGGAAGGGAAGGAGGAAAAGGAGTGACGGGTCCTGCGCACACACCTGAAACTGATCAACACTTGCGCACGTCCGTTCCTCCTCGCTTGATCACGATCTTTATACCCTCGACTTGCTGTACCGTTCGCCTCGCCCGTTTCGGTCCCATACCCTGCACATGCATCCCCTCGCTTGATCCCCCCCTTCTTGCAACATATCCTCTTGTTCACGACATGATGTGCCGGCCGGAAGGAAAAGGCGACGAGAGAATGCGGGAAGATAGCCAGGAGGAGGAAGGAAGGCGTTCACTGCGGGACCCACAGCCCTCCGCCGACTTTGCAGAATTCAGCGTCAATCAGCAAGATTAGACGACGATGCAAAGGCGCCAGTCTAGAATGAAGCACGCCCTCCTGCGAGAGAGCGAGGGAAGCGAGGAGGACCTCAAAAGCCAAAGGATCGTCAACAGGTTCCAGATCGGGCTGCGTGCAGGTGCAAACCAAGGTGAGCGGGTAATGAGATGCCTCAGGCGGCGACTATGGACGTACAAGCTGTGCTGGCGTCGCAGCTTCCTTGAAGAGATGAAGTCGGCGAGGAGGTTGGGCACGAGAGAGCTATCGATGGGGCGCCCAGCGTGCCAGACGGTGAGCTTGTATGTATCGTTGAAGCAGTTCCAGCGCGTCTCTGAGCCAGCTTAAGCGATGATAGCGAACTGAAGCAGCGCGACCCGTTCGCGAACGAGGTTGGGCGAGGACCACACCGCTGCACCTCGCTTGAACGCTGCCTGATCCCTCTGCTGGTCGCTCTTGACCTCTAGGAGCCTCTCCCAAGCGCCGCGCCGGCTTCCTCTCACCCTGTCCTCCGCCCATCCTCCTTGCTCCCGGATCCCGACTACGACCCAGCAACAGTCGGCGGACGGTGGACGGGCGATGTCTGGAGTCAAGGAGGAGCCTGAAATTCAGCGCATCATGGCGGGCGAGGCGAATCTTGCTCGACAAGCGATCGCGGCCCTGGGCGGAGGAGTCGGTACGAGTGGGTCGCAGAACGCTGTGGCGAGCGGGTCGGGGACGCAGAATGGTCAGGTGAGCAGTGCAGGAACGCAGGCAGGTGCGACGTCGTCGAGCGACGCGAAGCCATCGGTGCGTCCCTCACTCGCTCTCCGGTTTTTACTTGCTGACTTCATGCTTCCTTCGCAGAAGGGCACGACCGTCCTCTTCCCGCACCGCACTTCCTTCTCGACCGCCGACGAGTTCTTCGCCGAATGCTCGACGCGGCTCCGGTCGCAGTACGGCTACCCCGCCAATCCGTCGAAGCGCAAGGACGACAAGGTGACCGTGCGCTGCTTCTGCCACAAGCTGAATGGCTGCCCGTTCCGCGTCTGCGCTCTCAAGCAGCAGGACGGCAGCTGGTTCGTGCAGAACAAGGCGTGTACCTGGGACCACTCGCATCCCGCTTCGACGACACCTCTCCCGCCGTCCATCTCGACGACGCCTCTTCCGGCGTCTCGTCCAGCTTCGACCGCTCCGGCATCGTCGTCGTTCATTGGGCCGCAGCCACTCGTGCCGGCGGTTGCTTCGACCTCGTCTCTGGCGCCTTCAGCCGCAACAAATTCTACTCTTGCGGCATCCTCGCCCCGGGCAATAGAGCCAGTCGCGCAAACGGTACATGCATCGAATTCGTTCTCTCAGCCGCCAGTTTCGGTTGCGCCACCTCCCGCTACGACACACCCGCATCCCTCTCCGGCTACGATTGCGCAGTCAAAGCCGATGGTTCCAGTAGCGGATCCGGTGACGATGCTGCCGCCTTCTCGTCCGCCCTCTGCCGCTTCGTCCAAGCCGACGAAGGATGCGACAAGCTCGACCTCGGCGCCGCCGTAGATCCGACCATTCCGAGACGTCTTCCAGCAGGCTTTCACTCAGGTCATAGCCTCGATGACGGCTTCGGAAACGTCGGCTTCATCCAGCGTCTCCTCGTCCGCCCCATCCGACGCCAACCACATCTCCGCTCCTGCCAATCTCATTCCCGCACCTGTAGCGATCGCTCCCGCGCCTTCGACGACCCGGGCAGATGTCCCGACTCCCTCGCCTTCGGCAACGACCGCCGCGCAGAGCGCCGACCGCACCGTCGTCCTCTTCCCTCCCGGCACGACGTTCATCGACGAGGCCGACTTCTTCGCGAGGTGCGCAAAAGCATCGTGCGAGAAGTTCGGCGTCTCGACGATCGTGCGGAACCGCGACAAGCCCTCCATCGTTGCATGCTGTACGCGTCGTCAGACGGAAGTCAGGTGTTCCTACGCCGTTCGGGCTGTTCCGCAGGCGACGGGCTGGGTGCTGCAGTTCGACAAGTGCTCCTGGACGCACACACATGATCCCGGGAAACAGAAGGCGACTTAATCGGGAACGCAGCTCGCAGAACGGAGCTCGCTTAATCTCAAGCAGCCGCAGGCGGGCGGGGGACCCCAGGCAGCGCCACCGCCTCCAGGAGCATTAACGGAACCGATGACGGCGATTATCGAGGCACCGGTGCGTATCGGTCATTTCGCAGCTCGCTTCGGAGCTAAACGGACTGACTCGCGCAGGTCGACGGGGTGCCTCCGCCGAGCGAAACGTTCGCATCTTTCACCGATGTGTATTGTTCTCTTGTCGTCGCATACACGAAGGCGCTCGGCATCTCCGTCAACAAGCATGCGACCCCGACAGGCTCGCATCCTGGCGCAATCCGCTGCAACAGAGTCAACGACGGCTGTCCCTTCAAAGTGGTCGTCGCCCTCGATGCATCAGGTCGCTTGTACATCAACCACAGGGCCTCCGATTGGCGGCACAGCCACGGCAAGCACCCCAATTACGCCGCTGACCCGAATTGGCGCCCAACCGTCATAAATGCGGACGCGCGTCAAGCGCTACGCTCGTGGTTGACGCCGTACACCACCGCAGCCGCGACGGACGGCGACCCTGCCTCTGCGCACGGAGCGATTGCCGCCTCAAAGGGTTCCTCGAAGCCCCGGCGCGGCAACCAGTGGACGAAGGCTCGCGAGCAAAAGCTCGTCGACGAGGCTCGCGCGAACGGCCTCCCCCGTCCCGCAGGCCTGATCCATCACTTCGACGACATCCGCGCTTCTCCTTCAGCAGCCCTCTCCGCGACTGGAGCCGCACCTCTGACCGTCCCGGCATCTGCATCTTCGGCCGCGCCTCCGCCTCCGCCTGCCCCTAGCCAACCGAAGCGCCCTTCATCTGTGGATTACTCCGTCGACGAACCTCAGACGAAGCGTCCTCGTGTCAAGGAGGAGGAGCGATCACCCGTCCAACCTTCCGCTGCGCTCCCTTCGCCCGCCTTGACGACTCCCGATGTCCCCTTCGCGGCTCAACAGACGAGCTCGCACAGCTCACGACCTACTCCAGCGCCCCTTGCAAGGTCTGTCACACCCTACACGCCCCCCGCACCTCGACCTTGCCCCGAACTCGAGCCGTTCCTCGCCGGCCTGCATCCCAGCATCGTCCCTCTCGCGCCTTACCTTCCCTCGCTCGGTGCCACGTCTGTCGCTTCTCTCGTCGACCTCGTCATGCTCAGCGACACGGCGCTCGACGTTATCTTCCAGGCTTTGCGCAAGCGGATCGAGGAGGACTTGCGGCGAGATCCGGCTTGCCGCGCGACGGTCCTCCAGGCTCGCCTGTTTGTCAAGGCGATCAAGGACAGTCCGACCAGGGCTCAGCAGTAGGGCGGGCATGTTATCGAGCGCGATGTAGGTACAGTTGAGCAGTGTTGTTGCATTCACTTTCTTCTCTAGCTCATCGGCGCTCATTCAGACGACCGTGTAGTGTTCCTGCGAGCGCGGCGTCTGTGTAGAGTGCTCAGAGAGCTCCCTTGTGCCGCTAACGGTTGATGACTTCTGTTCTCCTCATCGAAGACGCTTCCTTGCCTCTCTCCCCTCGCCTCCTCGCTCCGTGCTTCTCCCGCTGCTTACGCTGCTCCTTCTGAGTGCTCATTACGACCGCTGTCACCACCGATAGCTCCTCGTCAGCCCTCGTCGCGGTTGTTTGTCCCCACCTCCTCCTCATCAGTTCAGACCAGTTCGTCTCGTTCTCTCTCCTCGGTGAAGACAGGGCAAGCCAACCTGACAGCCTAACGTCCACACAGGTCTTGCGAGATCACCCTGTCACAGCCAACCCACTTTTCCCATCAAACACCTCGCTCCCGCTCCTCTCCCGACCTCTCGCTCCGGCCGATGCAGGCGTTTCTAAGCGACGCTGTCGACTTCTTCACTTTTCCCAAGCCTTCCGCCACCCTTTTCTACTCGCCCGTATATACAACACCGTCGACTGTCCGGGACGAGGCTTCTCAGGTCGAGAAGGAGGGGCGGGCAGGAGCGAGAGTCATGGACGAGGAGGAAGCCGAAGAAGCGGATTCAGGAGACGAGGAAGCAACTATGCGTCCAGTCTCGTCCCGCTTTCGTCATTCATTCGCTGAAGAGCTGCACAGTCCGACGAGGAAACGTCTTGTGAGGACAGCGACGCCGGCATCAGCTCGACCGACCCCTCCGTGCGTAATCTGCGCTCGAACCAGGATCGCTCCAAGAGACTAACCTCCGGTCGCCGTTGCAGCGTCGCGTCGTCCTTTTCGACGCCGACGCGACGTTCGCCTCAAAGGCCAAGTTCTTCTCGGAGGCGAAGAAGCGCATCTATCGTTCCTACGGCGTGACGGCCTGGATTCACGGCGGCAGCGACTATTCTGGCTCGATCAGGTGCTCTCGGTGCACGAACGGCTGCACCTACAGCCTTCGCATCGAGCGCAGGGCTGTCAACGAGGTCTGGCGGCTGTGTGCGGACAGATGCGATTGGGAGCACAACCACGATATGGAAGGCGACGAGGAGGAGCGGGCTTCCTGGAGCAGCTCGGACGACGAGGACGAGGTGGAACTCGTGGCGGAAGCGGAACAGCGGGCAAGGCTGCGCTCCAGAGCTGTTGTGCAAAACGAGCAGCCAACGTCGAGCGCGGGCACGAGCGTGCGGCGACAGAAACCGACAGGTACGCCTCCCTCAATTAATGACCGCATGGGTGTTGCGCTGATATTCGCGTCTAGCAGGCACGTGCAAGCCGTGGTCCGCATCCACCTCTTCCGCGACGATGAAGAAGCTCGTCAAGGAGCGCGGCGAGATCTTCCAGTTCCAACGGAACTGCGCTCAAAGTCGGGCTTTCTCGTATAGATCCAAGACGACCGGCGACTGACGTACATCTCCACCTGCAGGCGCCGCGAGGCAAGCGTCATCGGCTGCTATCGTCAAACGACATCTCGCGCAATTCTCCGACGCGAACGGCGCGCCTCGAAACGCCTTCAAACACCTCAGCCGCTTCGCCGAGGAGAATCAGATGCCGCCTTTTCCGCTCACGCCCGCCCTCGTCGCCCTTTGGCTCTTCGACAAGTGCTCCAAGGCTGATGGATGGTTCAAGACTTACACCCGCGGCCTCCTCGCCATCGCGCGCCTTCCTGCGCTCGCCGATGAGTGGCAGACGCAGCCCTTGTATGCGCGCTTGCTCGAGTACGACCCGGACTTCACAGCCGTCAAAGAATTCCTCGACGAGCGTCGTCACCTTTCGGTGCGCTACGCAGTCCCCGGCTGCTCAGCTCCGCCGCTGACGCAGCCTCTTAAGACCGCCAAGGTGGGCGGGAAGATACAGACGCCGGGTATCGATCCCGCCCCTAGCAAGCCTAGCGGGCGAAGCCACGAGACGGAAGGTGCGTCGAGCGCCGCCTCGTACGTTTAACGAGACTGACAGCCTGTGGCCAGGTTCCGCGAGCGGAGGTCGTGCGCGAACTTGGCGACCTTCGGAACGGAACATCGTGAGTTGCTGCTTCTTCGCCTGATCATTAGCCGCTTCAGCTGAGCGACTCCCACCCAGGTCGTTCCCGGACTCCCCTCTGCGAAGGACACATACACCTCACCCATGCATGTCTACGAAGCCTACGTCAAGGCGCTCGTTCCCGTCTACGGCATCTCCGTCAACATACGCCACATCTCGCCAGACACCGCGCACATCAAGTGCAACCGCCATCGTACGCGCTACTCAGTTCAACCAGACGGGAAGTGCGGCTGGCACGCGGTTGTCAAGCGAGACTCGAAGACGAAGCAGTGGCGCGTCGACTTCGACGAGTCGTGCTTCGATCATTCGCATGGCCCATGCGACGAGATCCTCCAGGACCCGACGTGGCGGCCTATGGTCAGGAATCCAGATGCCCGCAGAGCGCTTGGGATGCCTCCTCTCGAAGAGAGCGCTCTGAAGTTGGGAAAGGCGAGTCGGGAGCAGCGTATGTCTCACGACGAGGCGGAGGAAGCCATGGAGGCACCGGAGAAGGAGAAGGGGAAGAAGCGGCGTGTGTGGGACGACGAGATTGAGATCGTTATCTACCCGAAGGGAAAGGTGCGCTTTGCCTTCCGCCTCCTTACAACTTGGCGAGTGCATCAGACTCATTGAGCTCACTCGCAGAAGGGAGCCGGACCTGCTGTGTCGCCGTCGAAGAAGCCACGACTCGCCGCTCCTAGCGCCAATACGACCCCTGCGCCGCAGTCGTCCTCTGCCGGCCGGCCGACCGCATCGAAGCAGACGACCTCTACAGCTGGTCGCGACCCGTCGCCAGCCTTTCCGTCCGCTCGAGCCCTCAACGCGTTCAGCGCGCCTCCGTCGTCGCGACCCGCTGTTGCGCTCAATGCGTCCGGGACGGCGTCCCTGCTACCTTCCGCCGCCCAGCTCACAAATGCCGACATCTCCGCCTTCCTCGCCGGCCTCCACCCTTCTCTCGAACCGCTCGCACCGCACTTTGTCGAAGCGGGCTTGACGACGATCGACTCGCTCGCCTCGCTCACGCTCGTCCACCCCGCCCTCATCGACAATACCCTCGACTTCATACGGAGTAGGGCGGTAGCAGCAGCCCTACAAGCGCGTGATGCGCCGCCTCCGCCTTCGGTCATACAGCTTCGACTTCTCGCCAGGCTGCTCAAGGAGGGCGGTGGAGCCTAGCTTGGCCTCCGTCACAGCTTCATGTACTACTCTTGCCGTGCTTTGTTGCTTGCTATTTATCTCGTCATAACAAGGCGAGAGCGCGAGGAGAGCGAGAGATGCGAAGTCCGTCCTCTTCCCCAGCTTCGCTTCTCTCTACGCCCCGTCATCGTGGAAGTGCACCTTCAACTACGTTCTGGAAGCACACACAGTCTCTGCAAGGGACAAGGAGAGACTAGCGAAACGCTCGTTGCTCCTTCTCCGCTTGCTCCTCCCCCTTTCTCGCTCTCTTCGACGCTTGAAGGTGTGCTTCTTGACTCGGCTAGGCTACAAGTCTTCCAGTGACGCTCTCGCCGCTAGACGTACCGCCAAACCCGCTCGTTCCGTCGCGAGTCCCCTCATCACTTTGACAGGTTCGTCCACTTCTCCCACACGACCACTCGCACAGAGCGCTCAGCTGATTGGGTCGTGGCGTACAGGACGGTGTCAAGTTCGCTCCAGCGGCCGCTCACTCCCTGCGACGCGCCTCACGCTTCCCGCCGAACTCCCCTCCTCGTCCTCGACTCCTCGTTCGCCATCGATGCAGGCGCCAAAGACCGAGCCAGTGGAGTCTCCACTCCCTCCAGCACCGCTCGCGTCGACTTCGTCCAGCCTCGCCACCCCAGTCGACAAGAAGGAAGGCTCGAGCGATGAGGTCAAGAGCGAACCAGGTTGGATGCAGGCGCTGAAAGGCTTGAAGAAGGAGGAAGTGGATGCAACGGTGGCCACGAGCACTGCGGCGGCGGTGAGTGTCTTCAACGTCGAAGGTCCCGATGCGCTGCTAACCTAACGACCTTCGCGCAGCCCTACCTTCCGACACCTCCGCCTGGCTCAGCGTCTGGCCATCCGAGCCCAGCACAGGCCGAGGATCAGGCTGCTCAAGCTGTCGCAGCAGTCGCGGACCCGGTTGGTCGAGTTTCGTCCGGCTCATCCCCTCGAGCGAGATGCTGAGCGCGCCTTTTTCTGCAGAACCTTCCGCAGAACAGCGTACAAGCTGAAGAACATTACACGGAGGACCCAGGAGCCGAGGTACACGTCGATTCTTTCTCAGCTTCCCAAGCGGCGGCTGACTCTCCGACACGCAGTCCGACGACAGCCTCTCTTCCGCCGACAGCGAGATCGCTCGGAACGCAGTTCCGTCACCAGTGAGCTCGAACCTCAGACGTACCAACTGACGAGACTGACGGCTTCTCGAATCTGCCAGCGGCGCAACATTCTCTTCGACGACGACGCGACGTTCCCCTCGAACAGCAAGTTCATCTCGGAATGCAAGAAGCGCCTCTACAAAACCTACGGCGTCACCGCATGGGTCAACCAGAACGAGGCGCGTTATGTGGTGCTCCGATGTTCGCTACAGACGCAGGGTTGCGGATTTCGCGTTCGGGCTGAAAGGCGACGGGATGAGAAGGAGTGGTCGCTTGCGCCGGGACGATGCGTGTGGGTCCACAATCATGACATGGAAGGCGACGAGGAGGAGCGGGCGTCTTGGAGCAGCTCGGAAGACGAGGCGGATGAAGGCGGATCCGAGAAGGGCGAGGAGCAGAAGAGTAAAGATGAGCCTGTGCTTGCGGCAGGTGCGTTCGATCTGTGCCTATTGTGTAGACGGGCCGCAGCTGACAGCGCCTACAGGAACCGGCCAGCCCTGGTCCGCGCCTACGGGGTCGTCCGTGATGAAGCGTCTCGTCGCGGATCGCGCCAGCATCTTCGCCTTGCAGAGGCGCCTTCAAGCGAGTGCGTTGGGAGTCACCTCGTCCGTCATGCTTGCTTATTGCTAACTCCGATGTGCGCTTGCAGACACCCGGCAGGCATGGTCCGCATCCTTCGTCGACGGCCACCTCGAGGGACTGTCGGACTCGAACAGCGTCCCTCGCAGCGCTTTTCGCAACTACTGCCGATTCGCTGAAGCGAACGGCATTCCGCCATTTCCGCTCACACCCGCGATCCTTGCCCTCTGGTTCTACGACAAGTGCTCGACAATCGACGGGTACTTCAACACCTACAAGCGCTCTCTTGAGAAGATCATGGAGCTCGAAGGCCTGCAGAAGGTTTGGGCGAATCAGCCGACTTATAAGCAGCTTCTTGACCTCGATCCAGGATCGGTCGCGATCAATCAATTCATCAAGGAGCGCCAGCCTTCAGCCGGCGAGTCGTCTTGTCTTGAGCGATGCGTACAGTCCTAACAGAAGCCGTTTCGCAGGATCCTATCAACCTCCTAAGGCAGCACCTTCCGTCTTCCGCAAGAAGAAGCGCACGACGAAGCGCACGAGGGTGGCCAAGTCTTCGGCCATCGTGCTCAGCTCTGACGATGACGAGTCCCGCGAGGACGACGATGGCGAGTATCGCTCCTCGGCATTGGAGCCTGCCAGCGCGACCTCCGGCGACGAGTCGGGAGACGAGAGCGAGCCTGCGGCACGAAAGGGGTCGAGTCGCGACGTTGTGAGTTCGGCTTCCGAGCTTTCGTGGTAGATTTGCTCACTCTCCTGCCCGCAGCACGTCCCGGGTCTGCCCTCGGCTAACGACTCCTTCGCCTCGACGACCGAGGCGTTCAAGGCCTACGTCAAGGCTCTCGTCCCGGTCTACGGCATCTCCGTCACCAAGTGTGCCGTCTCCTCCACAGTCACGCAGATCAAGTGCAACCGCCACCACTCGCACTACTCGGAACACCCCGGCGGCGTTTGCAGCAGGCAAGCGGTCCTCAAGCTCAACCCGAAGACGAAGCGCTGGCGCATTGACGCGGACAAGTCGCATTTCAAGCATTCGCATGGACCGTGTGAGGAGATCTTGCGAGACCCGTCGTTCCGTCCAACGGTCAGGAATCCGGACGCTCGCGAGGCGCTCGGCATGCCTCCTCTCGACGCGCCAGTGAGCGCCAAGGAGCAGGACAAGGGCGAGATGGCGTCGATGAAGGGCAAGGGTGCGAAGGAGAAGGGCAAAGAGAAGAAGCGCGAGCGCGAAAAGACGAAGGACAAGGACGAGCGGAGGGCCGGGACTTCCAAGTCGAAGGGCAAGGTGCGTCTCTGCCTGCTTCATTCTTTGGTCGGACGCTTGCTCACCATCCTTCTCTTCAGGAGCGCGCTCGCGACGTCTCGCCGCCGTTGAAGAAGCGTCGGCTTCCGGAAGGAGCAACGCAGGCACCGCCTCCGCATGCCACAAGCACCATCTCTCCGCCTTCCGAAGATGCGAGTCGCCAACCGCAGGCTGGACCGTCCATGTATCACAGCGTACACGCGCACCAGCCACCGACGTTCATGCAGGCACCTCAGTACCCTCGCCCAACAGCAGCTCCGCAACCCGCCGCTTACTACGTCCCTTCTCTCAATTCGCTGCCTACCTCCGACATCTCAGCTTTTCTCCACGGCCTCCATCCCTCGCTTGAACCGCTCACGCCACACTTTATCGCCGCCGGCTTGACCACGATTGACGCCCTCGCCTCGCTTACCCTCCTCGACCCCGTCATGATCGACCACACTCTCGCTCTCATGCGCACAAGAGCTGAGGCGGCGTATACGCAGTCTCAACATGCGCCAGCGCCACCTTCGGTCATCCAGCTCCGTCTCCTCGCCAAGTCGCTCAAGGAGGCCGGTCGCGCCTGAACCTCGCCCAACTCCTGTATCGCCTCCACCGTCTGGGCTTGTCATCGTTCTTGTCGATGTTCTGTCGTTTGTACTTTCCTCGCAACGTCGATTTCTCGCTCGCGACGACGGTAAGTCGACCTGGACCTTCTCAGCCTTCTCTCGTTCCTTCTTCTCCTCTTGCTGGACGACGCCAACGCTTCTACTGTCTGCCGTGACTCTACACAACTTGCACACACCGCTCGACTCCGCGGCCGTGGCGTGCACGACCCTCTCTTCCCCGCCGACGCACTTCTCCCTCTTCCGTTCTCTCACAACCGCTTCCGACGCTGGCCTGGGCTGGTCGACCTCGCTGAAACCGCTTGCTCAGAAGCGAATACAGCGTCGCGCACGCTCGCACGACTCATGCGCTCTCCGCCACCGACCTGGTCCACCCTCATCGCTTCAACCCGCTTCCGCTCTTACCGCAACTCCCAGACCCTGCGAGAAGCACTGGACGCTCAAGAAGATGTCGAGTGACTCGTCGCGCTTGTCCGGCGAGTCTTCGGTGCGTTTACTCTCCTTCACGCGCCTACCTCAACGTGAAGCCGACGACCTGTTCCGTTCGCGCAGGGAAATGAGTCCGAGGGGCGGTCCCCGAACGGTGTTTTCAGGGTGTTCGGACGCCGGGCGAAGATCGAGTGGACCGCGGAGACGGAGTCAGCGGCAATGAGGGACCTCGTCGAGCGGAGGGAGAGTATCTTCCAGCAGCAGCGAGAGCTGAACAACGGTGCGTACCGTCAATTTCAGCGTAGCAGCCCTGATACTGAAGTCATCGACGCACAGCTCGACTGCAAGCCGAATCGGAGAAACTGGCGAAGCAACACCTCGCCCAGTTCTCGACGCGCAACAACACGCCTGCCAGCAACCTGAACGCCTACAAACGCTTCTGCAAGCTCGTCGACGTCCCGCCGTACCCGATTACCTTCCCGCTCCTCTCGCTCGCCATGTTCGTCCGCTGCTCCACCAAAAACGGCCACTCTGCGACGTTTAAGCACGACCTGCAGCATGTCATGCACGCGACAACGACTCCATGGGAAGGAGAGGCTGGGTACAAGATGCTGGTCGAGATGGATCGCGAGGGTACGGCTCTGAAGGAGCTCATGGACGAGCGGAGGACGGTGCGGCTCAAACGTGCGTCACTTCGCCTCTGCGTCTCGGGAAGTAAGCTGACGCTCGTCTTACGCCAGCTCAAATCGGCCTTGTCTTTCCCGCCAGCTTTCCGAGGAAGGCTCAGCCCGCGACGTTTCGCCGCGAAGACTCACAGCGCGAAGACAGCGAGTCTGACACCGAGCAAGAGGACCACAAGTCGAAGCCTGGCGAACGCATCGTTCAGACAGTGCGTAAACCTCATTAGATTTGAGCTTGATGCACAAGATGCTCACGGTGACAACTCTCACATCACAGGCAACGCCCGGCCTTCCGCAGCCTCGCGACTCATCCGATTCGCCTCAAGCTGCTCTCGCCCAGGTCATCAAAGCGCTCGTCCCCGTCTACGGTATTTCCGCACGCATCTGGGCTTCTGACGAATCGTCGGCCGACATTGCCTGCAACCGACACCACCGGCACTACCGCACTAAGCCTGGCGGTTGCTGCGAGTTCTGCATTCACCTCGAGCTCGACGAACATTCATTGCGCTGGGTCGTCGACGACGACGAGCACAATCACAATCCTGACCCTCGCATCGTCGAGGACCCGACTTGGCGACCGCCGATCCGTATGAAGCTCGCGCGCGATGCGCTCGGAATGGGTCCGCTCGTGCCGAAGCGCTCAAAGGGAGGTAGGCGGAGGCGGGAAGCGGACGAGTCGTCGAGCGAGGCCTCCGAGACGGAGACTTCGGACGAGGAGGAAGACAAGGACGAGGTGCGTCTTCCCTTCGCTTCCGCCAATGACCTGCTGACAGTGTCTGCGTCTCACAGCCGTCGCCGGCGCCAAAGAAGAGAGTCAAGTCTGCCGCCTCGACACCGACTCCGAGTGGATCCTCAAACGCGATGGCGCGCTCGCCGCTTGCGACGCCGACTTCGCTCTTCGAGCCGTTCTCCGGCCGTCCTTTCAACTTTTCGCAGCTCACGCCGCCCACGCCGAGTCCCTCACTCAGCCCATCCGGCTACCCAGCGGGCCCCTCTCGTCCCTTCAAAGCTTTGCCTCCGCCTCTCCCCGTCTTTGCGCTCCCCAACCCTGGCCAAAATGCATCTCGTAGCGCCACATACTCGCAAGACACCAACGTCACTTCGCCCGTCGACCTCGTCGCCTCGTTCCTCGCCGCAACGCAGCCTTCGCGCATCCACCTCGCCTCGGCTCTGGTCGACGCAGGCTTCGGGAGCGTCGAAGCGCTCGCTTTCCTCAGCTGCAGTCTCTCACCGCAGGCCCGCGAGGCTGTCTTTGGGGAGGTGGAGCGGCGGTTGATGTTGGGGATAAAGATGTAGGGTAAGGAGGACGGCGGCGCCCGACTCGCTTCTTCTCGCTTTCCTCTGTCCCTCCTTGTCGCTTGTATCCTAGTTGCATCTTCCGTCACGCACTGTAGCTTTGCCATACTCCGGGCTGTCGAGGCGTTCCGCAGAGCGAAGGGCTTCCTTCGTTTCTTCGTTTCTTCGCTTCCACGCTTTCACGCGTTAATTAAGGAGCTTCTCGTCTTTCTCACACGTCTATTCGACCTGTTCTCCTGGCGTTTGCGGCACAGTCGCTTCATATTTTTCCGCTCGCTCCTCGTCTCCCACCACCCATACTCGTCTCTCGCGCGGATACACTCGCATTGGGCTGCTGATCGACCATATACTGCTCTCTCGAGTCTCATTATCGCTGCTGGGCTTTCCCCAGCGCCTCCATCCTTGCCTCTCTCCCTCGACCCTCATCGCGTCACCTCGACCTCGGGGCACGTCCATGCGCCTCTGCGCACTGCGCTTGGCATCTCAAAGGAGTCTAAATGGGTCAACATGGCAGACGCACAGGGCGAACCGGGCTGCGAAGGCTTGGTGCGTCCTCTCTGCTCTTCATCGCCAGACGCTTGCAAACTGAGCCTTCGCTTCTTCGGCTCGGCCAAGCTCCAGCTCAGTACAACGAGAAAGACATGGAATCCTTCGCACCCGGCACAGGCCTTAAATGGACGGTGCAGACGGAGTCGGCGGCTATGAGGGACCTCGTTGAGCAGCGGGAAATCATCTTGTTCCAGCAGCGGGAGTTGGACAAGGGTGAGTCGTTTCGAACGTTTACATCTGGCTTGTACTGACGTTACTTCCGAGCGTGTCTGCAGCCGAGCTCCAGGCCAAGTCGGAGGAGCTCGCGGAAGCCCATCTCTCCCAGCTCAGCGCCGACAACCCCGTCCCTTCCGGCAACCTGAACACCTACAAACGCTTCTGTCACGCACTCGACATCCCCATCTACCCCATAACCTCTCCCCTCCTCTCGCTCGCCATCTTCGCCCGCTGTTCAACAAAAGACGGCTACTACTCGACTCTTAAGGCGGATGTACAGCAGGTCATGCTGGCTACGGCTGAGGTGTGGAAGGACGAGCCGGGGTTTGAGGTCTTGAAGAGTATGGACCCCGAGGAAAGGGCGCTCGAGGAGTTCATGCAGGAGCGGCGGAAGGAGAAGGATCAGCGTGCGTGCGCCCTCGCGGATTTCGCACGAAGCTGATACTGACGACGCCCTTGCAGCCAACGTCGCCGCTGACTCCTTCCCATCGACCTCGAAATCGACGAAGCGCTCGGCAAGGTCGCTTGGCGAGCGACCTAATTACAATGAGCATTCGTCGGCCGAGGAGGCGGAAGAGGAAGAGGCTGAGGATGACGACGAAGCCGTTGCGACTGATGGCGGGAAGGGGAAAGGCAAGGCACGCGAGACAGAGATTGTTCAGACGGTGCGCTATTTCCTCTTTTCCGCGAACCGACCGTTGCTAACCCTGGGCTTTCGACGTCCAGCCGACTCCTGGTCTGCCACAGCACGGCGACACCTTCGAGCTCCGGAAGACGGCGCACGTGCAGGTCATCAAGGCCCTCGTTCCCGTGTACGGCGTCACCGCCCGGCTGAGGCGTCTGGCGGAGGACATCGTCGATATCCGCTGCAAGCGCAACCATCGCACGTGGGAGACGCGACGAAGCGGTCGCTGCGACTTCCACATCTGCCTTCTCCTCAACGACGAGCTCAAGCGCTGGGTTGTCGACGGCACGCAGTCGAATTACGCGCACAACCACAATCGCCACTCTCGCATCGTCAGCAACCCGCATTGGCGACCGAAGGTTAACATGCAGGCGGCTCGCAAGGCGCTCGGGATGGAAGAGCCTGCAGGGAAGGAGTCGAAGGAAGATAAGGGGCAGGAGTCGATGGACGAGTCGGTGAGCGAGACGTCGGCGACGGCAGACTCGGACGACGAGGTGCGCCCGTCAAGCTCGTCGGGTGTGCGCCGCTTGCTGAACACTGCGTGCCTGTGCAGGAGCGCCCGCCGAAGAAAAAGGTGAAGGCTTCGGCGCCTTCGCCGACGCCGCAGGACGTCAAGCCGGAGCCAGCAGACGTCAAATTGCCGATGCAAGAAGCGGGACCGAGTATGCTTCTAGATCAGAAGCCTTGCGCCACCCTTGCTTTCCCGCACCTCGCAACGCCCGATCCGACGCCTTCGCAGAGTTCCGCCAACTCGTCTCAACACCCCTACACTCCGCCTGCCCCGCCTCCTCCCTTTGACAAGACCTCTCCAGCGTCTTTTTACCACGCCTCACCGGCTCTCGTCATCAACGCCGTTCCCATCGCCAACGTCCTCCCGCCCATCGACCTCGCCGCCTCCCTCCTCGCCGCAACCCATCCTTCACGCGTCCACCTCGCTCCAGCACTCGTCGAAGCGGGCTTTCGGACTGTCGAGGCTCTTGCGTTCCTCGGGTATAGCTTGAGTGAGCAGTCGCAGAAGGTCGTGCTGGATGAGCTGGAGCAGCGGGGGAGGTTGGGCTTGCAGCTCTAGGGGCGCTCTGTCCGCATGTTTGATTCGCACTCTTTGCATTCGCATCGGCAGTCTGCGACCTGTAGCAATCGTTACGCTTTGTTCCACCGGATGTCCCTCCGAGAGGCGCTCAAGAGCAGCACATCCCCTCTCGCCTGCTTAGACGATAGGTCTACCGCCTCCCTCCCTTCCACGCCAGCAAGTCCCCTTGCACGTATCCAAACCACGCATCCGCCTTCCGACTCCACTCCAACCAAGCCGTACTCATTTCGTCCAACTCTTCCCTCGTTGCCAGTCCCAGCTCGATCGCCTTGGTCGCCAAGTCACTCTTGACCACCCTCGCACTCCACATCTCGCCCCATTCGCGCGGATCGGGCGTCGAGTTTCCCGCCGTGACTTTCACCGCGCTCACCTCGAATCCAGCCGCCAGCGCCCAGCTCTTCAGTCGCCGACCCGCATCGGGTTCGCCCCCTCCTGCGCGCGAGACGGCGTACCAGAGCGAGTCGAAGCGGGCGAGGGAGCCGGCGGGGTCGGGCGGGTAGAGCGACATGGTACCGCGGTCGGCTTCGCGGGCGCATACGAGGCGACGGGAGACGCGGCGCATCTCGCGCAGGACAGCGATCGGATCGGAGACGTGTTGCAGAACCTGCAAAGCGAAATGATCAGCTTTGTGGTGGCGAAAGCGAGAAGTGTGTCGCTTAGTAGAGCTAGGAAGCGCTGTGACTGCAAGCGCAAGCTACGCACCTGGTGGCAGTAGACGACATCGAACGAGTTGTCTTCGTACGGCAGCCTGAGCGCGTCCGCGAACTCGAAAAAGACCTTGTCCGCAACGCCCTGCATTTTCGCCTCCTCCTTTGCGCCTTCAAGAACAGCCTCTCCCGCACCCGGGTGCTCCACGCCCACGACCCTCGCCACATGCTTCGCCAGCGAACACGTGATCGTCCCTGGTCCGCAGCCAATGTCGAGGAGCGAGTCGCTCGAGCGCAGGTGGGGAAGGAGGTGAGGAGCAGAATTGGCGGCGTTGCGGGTGCGGTGGGAGCGCAGGACGGTTTGGTCGTGGCCTGAAGGATAGAAGGGCTTGTCTGCGTCGGTCATTCTAGCTGGAAGAGGGTGTGGTCGAGGAGAAAGAGGTCGCGAGGGAGGGTGGAGGAGGAAGAGGTCGTCACAGCTCGTCGCCACGCCCGCTTTTGAGCGTGCCAGAGTTGCCAAAGCAGTTTTGACGGCGCTGCGAGCCTCCACAGCCAGCCGTGCGCCCGCCAGCGAGCCTCCACTCCTCGCTTGCCTTCGTCGTCGTCGGTGAGTCGCAGAAGCGGCGACGAGCGAGTGCGGCGCTTAGCGGGGAGCTGAAGTCGGTGTAATAGCGTACTTAAGCAGCATGAGCGATTCAGCAACCCGGCATGAGCAGTTGCGAGCGAGTGGGAGCATCGCAAGCCTCGTCGACCCTCCTCTTCCTCCTGCCGTTCACATCCCCGGCGACTTCCACCGCTTGAGCTGCTGCTGACGATGCGAGGGTGCATGGGAATCACGAACGTCACGACCCCGTTGTACAGCCCTTTTCGCCAGCGAGAGAGCGGAAAGCGACCTTTCTAGGCGCAAGCTGAACCCAGTCTACCGTTACAACAAGGGGCGTCCAGCGCCGATACGTTCCCAGCGCCGATAACTTAGACGCTTCAAGCCCATGCCGGAACCGCCTGCTTTACCGCCACCGCCATCGCCGCTCGAAACGAGCGTCCCTTCTCCCCGACCTGCACCGCTGGTGCCGCCACGACCGCCCGCGGTCCGAGTCGCTTCTGATTCGCTTCGCGGTACATCCGCAGCTCATTCAGCCGGCGTTCGGCGACTGGGTGGTACCGCTGCGCCAGGTCGAGTCCTCGCTCGATCCAGTCGAGCTCGCGTTCGGTCAACTCGGTCGCCTGGTCGCGGCGGGCGAGCGGATCTGGCTCGGCGGGGGATACTGATGGTGAGACGTATCGCTGCGTGGCGAGGAAGGTCCAAGAGGGGATGAGCTCGAGAGACCAGGCGAGGTGGTGCGACTGGTGCGGGTCGGGCGAGTTGGCGAAGAACTGCGAGAAGCGCAAGGTCAGCGAGTCGTCGACCGCGAGGGGAGAACGAAAGGTGCGCACGTTGAAGTAGAAGCTGCGGACGGAAGAGGTCAGCTCGATGGATACTGTCCCGCTCGAAAGGGAAGCGAAACGCACGCGGCGAGCTTGAGTCCTTTGCGAACCCGCGTCTCACAAATCCTGAGAGTCTCGATATCGATATCTTCGTGCCAGGCCTCCGCATGTCCGCCCTCACCGTCCTCCATCTCGATCTTCGCCAGCCGGTGGTCCTCCCTCACCAACCTCTCGCCGACGACGCTGAAGACGAGCCACGTCGCGTCGTCAATCTCGCGGTCGAGGCGTGTGGCCCAGCGGAGGTGGACGTCTTGGCAGGTGTCGCCGTCGGGATCGAGGCAGGATGGGTGGGCAGCGGAAGCCGGAGCGAGGTGTGTGAGATGGTGCTGAAGCGTCTGAATGTACGCGTGGAGCGAGGAGAGAGTCGAGAGGAGGTAGTCGACGGAGGCGACGGGAAGTTGACGAGAGGCGCCTTTCGCTGTTCACGACGGAACATCGTGAGCAAGTTCACTCGGATAAGGAAGCGGAGGAAGACGATCGACGCACGGCAGCTCATCTCGGCACACCAGCGCAGGCACGCGGAAAGCCACCGGTAGATGACCATACTGCCCAGCATATGCTGGAGATGCGTCGCCCCGCCGAGCCGGTCCAAGTCGAGCCATTTGTTCAACTCGTCGATCAAGACCGGCTGCTCCTCTTCCGCTCGACCAAATACGGGCACCGGGAAAGCCGGGAAGTAAGTCGCGAGGTCTTGGTCGGAAATGAGGGGCGAGGAGCGAAGGTAGGCGGCGACAGTCGAGTCTTGGTGAAGCAGCGGGAGGGTGTACATCATTTGCAGTGATCGGCGAGCTTCGTCTGTCGGCGCAGAGTCGAAAAGGTCCTTGTAGACGCCGAGCGAGGTGCGGACGATCGATCGCGTCCTGCGCGGGAGCAGCTCGTTCCCTGCGATGGGAAACGGACCTTCGTTAGTACCCGTGGAGGCGGCACTAGGTCAAAGTGGACGCACACATGCTGACGACTCCGACCACCAGTCCAGTCTGCAAACCCGCCTCGCTTCCTTCGCCAAATCCAACCTCCGCCCGCTCGTACAGCTCATACATGAGAGACCGCATCACCCTCGCCAGCTCCTCGCGCCTCCTACCTTCCTCAGCCGGCCTCAACTCGGAGGAGATGCCGAGCAAGGCGACGTCGTCAGTTGAGCGGATGCCGATCGAGAGAAAGGCGGCGAGGATGGCTCGCTCGCAGGCCGTGAGGGAGGAGAGGCGGAGGTAGAAATAGAGTTTGCGAAACGGCGTGTGGAAAGGGCGGAAAGTCGGGACATTCGAGGAGCAGGTCGCCCAGAACGCTGCGAGGGAAGCGGGTGAGCTAACGCAGATTGAAGCTAAGAGGGAGGCCGTAGGGTACCGTCAAGGAGCGCCCAAATGACCCATCTCAGCCAGTCTGCGTTCCTAGTCCGCTCCAGCACACCCAACGCTGCAACATCCTCCACCACCTCAGCATCTCTCGCAACCGTAATCCTCCACCAAGCAGCCTCCGAATCCGCATCTCCAACATCGAGCTTCGGCAACGCCTTCGCTCCGGCTGCTCGCCTTCTGACCGCGGTGCAGACAGCCTCGACATGTGCCCGACCTAGCGCATCCTCCGCAACACCCCTCTCCTCGTCGAGGGAGAAGAGTGTAGACGGTCCGCCGGCAAGGCCGTGCACGAGTTGAGTATGGCCGAAGAGGCGCGTGTAGATCTCGAGGGGTAGGTCGGAGGCGAGCGAGAGGGCGTTGAAGCCACTGCCGGGCGAGACTGGCGCGTGCGAGTGTGCGTGCGCGAGTTCCGATTCGAGCAGTTCTGCGAGCCAGCCAAGGTCAGCAGGGAGCATTTGAGGGGCAAGTGAGTGAAAGCTACGCACTGATGCGCGCCTCGAGTTCCAGCACTCGCGACTCGGGGTGCATCTGCTTGACGACGTCAACTGCGTGCGAAGGGCGGAGTTAGCGAGCAACAAGTCCGGGAGCTTTCGCAACGCACTCGGCACCAGTCCGCCGTAGCCGCAGTCGAGACGCCGCTCGATGCAGCGCGCACACTTCGGCCAAGTGCGCGTGCAGCGGACCTTCCTCGCTCGACACGGCGCGCACGATTTGTCCGCCTTGGCCTGCGCGGGTTGGGGCGAGGGAACTTGCGCTGGATGGATCTGAGGCGGTATGGCGGGGGAAGCGGAGTCGGCCGAGGGGATAGAGGTGGACGAGGAGGTCGAGGGCGGAAGCGAGGTTGCCGGCCTCTCGTCTGGGCGGGGGAGGGGCAGGACGAACGTTGCTGGCGAAGTTTTGTTCGACGTCGTTTGGCTTGGATGCAACTCGCACGCCGTTAGCCCCGAAGCTGACGAGATCGATGGTCCCGACGACAGGGACGAGACCGGCGAGATTTCGGAGCTGGACGCTACAGGGGTACGCTTGAGCCCTTCTGAGCCACCTGAGTTATGCGAGGAAAGTCGCTGGCGGACAGGCGCTGGCTGTGACACTCCCGCAGTGGTGGACGGAAGCGAGGTCTGTATCTCGAGGGAAGGGATGGCATCGTTCTGCAGATGCCAGCGTATGTCGCGCGGCGGGCCATCTCCGGTCCTCGGGCGTTTCGACAAGTGCTGAGCGCGAGTACCGTAGTTGTCCGCATACTGGCCGGATGCGGCGGGAGTCGAACGGTACCCTCCAGCGGCGACTTCGGGTTGCGGCTGCTGACGCCGAGAAGTGTATGGCGCGGTTGGCATGAAATAGTCGTGGCAGTACGAGGGCGGGGAGACTGGCGGTGCGAACTGATGGGAAGAGTTGTCGTGCATGTCGTAGGGTATGAAGGATGCGGATGTCGGAGGGTATGATATCGAGTGAGGCGCTTCAGCCTGCACCTGCCGCTCCGCCTGCCGCGCCATGTCCATCTGTTCGTGTCCTTGCTCATGCCCGTATCCCGCAAGCAGCCCCGAGTGGGACAGTGTGCCGTCCCGCGAAGCGAAAGAAGCGGGACCCATCGCCCGAGCATCGCCGGCCCATCCAACGCCGTAGGCATGTCCGGCGCGTTCTGTTATCGCTCCAGGGTAGTCTGCGACCCACACGACGCCGTGGGAGTGCGCTGTCGAGGGATCGCTGGTGGCCGGCGTCGATGAGGTGGGGAGGTACGACGACGCGGCTCGAGGGCTGTTTTGCCAGGTCGGGTACATGGCTGTGCGTGTGTAGCAGCCGTACAAGCCTGTCAGAACCGTCCTAGTCGATGAGCAGCGTGTTGTTGTCGCCAAACCTCGCTCGCTTCATCTCTTTACGCTCCTCGCTCCCCATTGCACCCGCTGAATGGACTGTTGACGATGCTGAAGCGGCCACTAGACTCCGGAGGTCAGGCTGAGCCGGCACCGAGACGCGCTCGTCGTGTTGCCGCCGACTTCTCCCCGACCCCACCGGATCACCTCGACTCGCTCGTACACGCTCTCGCAGAGCATGCAGGGACTGGACAGTGGTGCGTGCGAGCCTGTTATGGCAATAGTTCTGTCTGCAGCGAGCTCATTGGACATCTGCGCCCTGCACAGTCCCCCTGCCTGGTCTTCGACGACAAACCTCCTCGCCATCGCTCTCCCCGCCGACTCGGCACGAACCACCGCACTGCACCCGATATTTTCCTCTAATCCTACTTCAGATGCGGGTCCACAAACCCTCGTATCTCTCGGCATCCATCTCTCCCATCTCGAGTCGCGAGACGCGAATACGCCTCGGACGAATGTTCGACTAGACATCCCTCTCCCGCCACTCCCACCGACTCCTCAGCTCAGCACCAACGTACAGCCCGATAACCGTCGGATATCTCTCCTCTCCTGGTCACCCGATTCGAGCCAACTCCTCGCAGTCGTCTCTTCGCCCTCACCTACCGCATCCGAAGCCGACCTCCTCGCCCTCTTTGAGCACTCCGGCGCATGCATCGACGACGGATGGAACCTCGTCCTCCTCGAAGCCGTCTCGCGCTTTGGCGCCCCCTTGCCAGCCACACCGCCGGGGAGGCAGAAGAAGGCCGTTGCGGTGCGATGGGTCGGTGAACCGAGGCGGTGGTACCCTGCGCCTACGGGGTTGCAGACCGAGGGCGCGGGACCGCGGAGACCGCTGTACTGTGCGCCGCCGAGGAGCGCACCTCTCGAGGGGACGGCGTTTGTTTGCGTGCTTAGCAGCGAAGAGGTACGTGGCTCGCTCATTCTGTTTCGTGACGATGGCTGACGCGGAATGGACAAACAGCTCCTTTTCGTTCATCTTCCTCCGTCTCCCCGGCCGCCTCTCGCTTCGCCCACACCGCTTATCACCTGCCTTCCTCTTTCACCCGCACCTACACCCTCGACAGCTCCCGAATCAAAGTCGGAGGCTCCTGACTCAGCACAGTCGACATCATCTCTACTGCAAAGCCTCTCCGCACACGCTCTTCCGACACCTCTTACACCTCTTCCTCTTGCCGCCTCCCTCTCGCTCGCCCTCCCCATTGACCCGACCGCTATCGCGCTTCCCCAGATCTCGCTCGTCCCGAAAGTCGAAACCGCCGCAACTCCAACCGGCGCGATCGTCGACGCACTCGTCACCTCCCTCCTTCCCGCCACTGCTACCGCCACAGCAGCAGCGCCAGCAGCAACGACTAGCTCGCAAGCTCTTCAGCAAGAGCTGATCGCGCAGCAGGGTCACGGTGGATCGGCGGGAGACGTAGAGGTTGAGCGTGCGGCGATTGGCGCGAGTAGGAGTCGCGGGACGGCAGAAGTTGGAGAGACGGTGTTTGTTGTTGCGTGGCGGCGGAAGAGGCGGAAGAGGGTGTCTCGGACTGTTGGGCGGGTGAAAGGTGTCGAGAAGGACGACGTGCAGCAGGTCAAGGACGAGGGGATGCCGCCTCCTCCTGTGCCCGCGAAGGAGGAGAAGCAGAACGACTCGTCTACGATGATGCTCGACGACGACTTTTCGCTTCTTGCGGACTTTACGAGTCTCGACGAGGCGTTCGGAGACCCGGTTGCGGCACTTTCGTCGTCAGTCTCTGCGCCGGCTGCAGCGCCCGTCGCGGAGGAGACGAAGAAACAAGAGGGCGGCGATGAGACGGAGGTGGAGATGGAGGAGTGGGCGCGCGCGGTCGAGGAGGACGCGAATCGAAGCGAGGAGGACAAGTGGGTCATCGAGTTGAGTGAGGTCAGGGTCGAGATGTGCGATGCGGATGGACCGCGTGAGTTCGCATTGGAGCGATCGCTGCTGCTCGCCCCTTCCGCCGGTCACAGTCACTGATGCATGAGACCGCGACTTGCAGGCTTGACCGTCCGACCGCAACCACCGTTACATGTCGACCCCTCTCCAGCAGCACCGAACGACGACATTGTCCCCTCCGACCCTCTCCTCACCCATCTCACTTTCCTCGGCGACGTCTCCCTCCCACACCCTCTCCAGCTCACCTCGCATTCGCCCTCCCTAGCAGCAGACGGCAGCGAAGCCTCGATCGACTTGTGCTTGCTCGTTGTCACCGCTCACCGGACACGAAGCGAAGCAGGCGAAGGTTGGACCAGCACGCTCAGCAGCTTCGCCCTCTCGAAAGACGATCACTATGTCCTCTCTGACGCCTTTCACGCGCTGGAACCTGCGCCGAACGGGACGACTCCGGCTTCGAACGATGGCGAAGATGGCGGATCGTGGAATGCGAGACCGGCTGCACGGGCGATGGCGCCGGAAGGAGGAGTACTCGTTGGCGTCGAGATTAGGCCGGGCGGAGGGGAGTGGGCGAGTGCGGTTGGAGCGGTCGCCGTGCCGAGGTTGTCGAGCGGGGAAGAATCGAAGACTGAAGATGGAGCGAGACGAGCGATCGGCAGGAGCTGGGAGACGAAGATTGTTCGGTTGAGCTCGTACGTCTAGCTGTCGAAGACGTTCCGCACGAATAGATCCAGCAGGATCATGGGTGCTGATGTGTCCCGCGCCATGCGTGCAGGGTCTTGCTCGAAGCGCTGGACAAGGGGGAGGACGACGCAACACCCTTCGTTCTTCCCGGCTCACAGCGTGCGTTTCGCCGCTTCTGCTCCAGATCTCAAAGCAGCCAATGACGATACCCTTCATGCAGTCTACCCAACCCTCACCATCTCCCCAAACGGCGCCCTCCTCTGCGCCTTCCCCTTCGCCTCCTCCTCAATCCCCTCTCAACCTCTCATCGCCGCCGCACCCTTGGGATCCTCCTCAAACCTCGAGGAGAAGCTCGCAACGCGGCTGGCGATTGCGATTGCGCGGATGGGCGACGCGGGTGACTTGGTTGGGCGGATTAAGGGTTTGGGAAGTGCAGGTGCGCTCGGCTGCGTCTTCCGTCTCTGCTTGGGCTACGCTGACGAGGAACGATCGGCGCGCAGAAGCTGTCACATCGGTTCTCTCACAAACACACGAGATCTTGAGGACGATGTTGCCCGCCGGGACGATGCTCGAGTCGTCTGCTCTCGGCTTGGAGTTGCTCGGGATCGCATCCGCGCTCTTTCGGTGCGCCTTGGTTCTCCTACTTCGAATGAACTGCTTGCTGACGCTGCCCGTGGCGCAGCTCGCACGTGTCGCTGCACGAAGCGGCCGAGACGACCGACATGGTCCTCGAGCTCGCTGCGTGTGCGCGTGCGCTACGAAAGGCGGAGAAGAAAGAGCGGAGCAACGGGAAAGGTTGGAAGCCTGACTCTGGTGCGTTGGCGCGATCTCTCCCCGTCTCGAGCGAGTCTGACGGAGGCGTTGATGCAGACGCGATCTGGCCGCTCGTCGGCCACTGCGTCTGGTACTGCTCGACATTCCTCGACTCTCTCGCCCGCGCCTGTCTCGCCTCCCCCACCTCTCCCGCACCTCAACTCCTCATCCTCCTTCACCCCTTCCTCCGCACCCTCCTCAAAACCACGACCTCCTCGCTCCTCTCCTTCCAGTCCTACCTCTCGAGCGGGACAATCGCGCCGGCTGAGATCGGCTCGACGGCTGAAGCGGTGGATCTGGCGAAGAGTGTGGTGGAGGATGCGGTCGCGAGTGCGTTGGGAGGGAAGGGGCTGAAGGAGTGGGCGGGGGTGTTGGCGAAGATCGAGGGAGAGATGGACGGAGGTGAGTGTTATCTGTGTATTACTGAGTCCTTGGAGCTGATTTGTCGAGCTCGAGCAGGCCCGCAGCTGTCGAATATCTCGCCGGCGCCTTTCGCGACCCTCTCGATCCCGCCCTCGCTCGAACCGCAAGCAATGGCCATTCGCTCGACCCTCGCCTCGACCTTCCCATCCTACGCCCACTCGAAGGAAGACGGCAACCACTCGGGTCCACCCACTCCGCCTCGCACACCTCAGCCTCGATCTGCAGCGCTGAGGGAGTGGGATATTGCCCGCCGCGCCCGGCTCGCCTCCGTTGCGCCACAGGGGTCGAGGGAGTGCGTCAGGTGTGGTCGTAGGACGAGCGCGGTGGAGGGACTGCCAGGCGAAGCAGAGGTGGTCGGGAAATGGCGACGGTACGAGAGCGAGTGGGAGGGACGGTGCGTCTGCGGCGGGATGTGGCGGCGAGTGAGACTGTGATGGTGTTGCTTGTACGATGGCGCTCGTCGCTGTACGCAATGCGACGGTGTCGATTTTCGCAACTCTGCCTCGACGAGAGTGTGCGGTCATTGACTTTCGACTTTACGCTTGCTCGCTCGCTGTGGACTGGCTCGTACGCCTACTAGACTGCTGAGATGGCCAAGAAGCAGTCGTCTGCGTCGTCTGCGACCCGCAAGAAGCACGCGGCCAAGCAGGCAAAGCGACGAGGAGGAGACGACATCGACGACGACGGCGAGCCACCGAGGCCGCTGCAACGTGGACAGAACAAGTCGAAGAAGGACCGAAAGCAGGACAAGAAAGACCGCGTCAAGCAGTACATCCCGCCGCCGCCGCCGCCAAAGGGACTGCCCGACCCCGTCGACCTCTACCTCGTCCAGGCGGGCAAGCAGCCTGATGCAGAGCTTCTCGTCGTCCTGAGACGGCTGCACAAGAAGGACGAGGCGACCATCTCGCGCGGTGTCGACGGGCTCGAGGGATGGGTCCGGGAGACGCTGAGGATGGATGTAGACGGCGACGGCGAGGACTGGGAGCGAGAGATGCGTCAGGAGGGCGTCGTAGACTGCATGGCTGCCTGGGTGCGTCCCGTCCCAGCCGTCAATCGCTGTGCCAGCTCACCTCGACCTCCTCGTCCCGACAGGCGCACCACTTTCCTCGGCTCGCTCTTCATCCTTCGCGGCGACTGCGACTGCAGGTCCACTCCTTGCACTCTCTCCTCGTCGCCAACCCCGCCTCACTTCCGCGCGGACAGGCAGTCCCTCCCCTCCTCGCCTCGACTCGCTCCGCCCTCCTCTCCCCTCTCTGGCTCGAGAGCCGGGACTATGTCGGCGCTTGGTGTACGGCAGCATGGGACAACGACCGTGCTATCAGGCGGGAGGCGCGAGGGAGCTGGGACGCTGTCCTGCTGCCGCTCTCGACTCGAGCGGCGGAAGAGAAGGAGGGAATTAACCTCGTGGAACAGGCGGACGCGATCGCGTCCTTCTGCTTCTCCGTTATCCTCGGCGGCGCAGGTCAGCCCGCTTCTTCGCCCGGCACCGACACGCCCTCCTCATCCTCCGACTCCAGCGAAGACCCCGCCTTCCTCCGCACCTCCTCCATCCTCGCCCTCTCCTACCTCCTCTCGACTCTTCCCTCGCCGCTCGCGCTCTCAGAAGACACCCTCTCGACGCTTACGGGCGAACAGATGTGGGACTTAGTCGTGCGGAACGAGCCCAGCAGCGGGGTGAAGGAACAGCCGCAGATGGTTCGGAGGGCGATGTACGAGTTGCTTGGTGCGATTGTGGGAAGGAAGGACGAGGAGTTGCTCATTGAGGGGGAGAAGAGCGTCATGGGCGAGGAGGAAGACGCGGAGGAGGAGGACGACGAGGAGGACAGGAAGGCGAGGTTGCAGGGCATTGCAGTGCGGGTGCTGGCGAACTGCTGGGCCGAGGAAGACGGCTGGCCTGGCATTATCGCCTTCCTGCGACGTGCGTTCGCTTACTCACTCACCGTTGCGCCACTCGCTGACTCGCTTTGCTTTCGCAGGCTATCCTCAGGCCTGGACGCTTGCCAACGCTGCGCTCGCCGACTCAGCCGAGCGCGACGACGAGCTGGATGACACCGGGACCGCCGACTTCATCCCCTCTGCCACGATCTCCCTTTTCCTCGAGCACCTCGCCTCGGGCTGCTCCTCCCACCCGACCCCACTCTACCCGACCATCCTTCTCCTCCTCTCGACCATCCCCGCCCCTCTTCTGCCCGCCACCCGCCCCGTCCTCTCCACCCTCTTCACCTCCTTCTGGTCCGCCCACTCTTCCCGCGCACTCGCCATAAACGGCCGTCTCGCCATCGACGCCTGGATCTCCGCCTTCCTCGAATGCCTCGTCTACTCCCTACCAAAGGTTGAGGAGTCGGCGACGGTGGTCGACCTCGCGAAGGAGTGGGTCGGCGAAAAGGTTTGGAGGGCGTACCTCGGACGATTGGAGGATGGCGAGGGCAGGCCGATCGCGTCGAGGAAAGTTGCGAGCGAGATTCAGGTCGCTCTTTCGCGACTGGCGGCGAAGGAAGACAAGACTGCGTTCGAGGCAGTCTGGTCGGTCATCGAGAAAGAGGCGCTGGATGTTCTTGCTGGAGAGGCGGACGGGTGGGCGATCTCGCTCACTTCGCTCGCTATGGCGCTCCAAGCCTTCGGCGACTCGAAGAGCGAGTTGATTCGGGCGAAGGACGGAGCGCTGGCGAAGGATTGCGTCGCGGCGTCTGTGCGAAGAGTGCCGCAGGAGGAGAAGCTCGAGGCGAAGGAGGAGTTGTTGCGGTTTGTCCTTGACGCGAAGGAGCTCATTCAGGACGATGAGCAGACGATGCAGTCGCTCGACGAGCTCGCACGAACTCACCTTCCCTCTCTCTTCCCGACCTCGCCTCTCGCCCTTTCCGTCTTCGCTTCGCACCTCGCCTCGAATTCCGCATCTTGTCGTGCCGACACCTGGACCTCCCTCTTCCAGACTCCACCGTCCACCAGTACACTCCTCCAACTCGTCGAGGCCGTTACAGACACCGGTCTCGCAGGGGACCTCCCCTCGGCAGGCCTAGACGAGCACGTCAAGGCGGTCGCCGAGAAGGTGCTCGCCCCCGGTGCGCAGTACGACACTGACGAGCTTGAGCTGCTGCGGCGACTGATGCTGCAGCCTCAGCCGCTCGTCAGCCCAGACTTGCCAGCAGTGCTGCTCCAACTCGCCGTCGATGCCCTGCGGAAACCTACAAGCACGGTCCTTACAACCATCTCGCCCCTCCCTCGCAACCTCGACTCGCTCATCGCACCGACTGCATTGATCGCTCACTACGTCCAGCTCGCCGATAACGCCCGCGCAGTTGGATCGCACGAAGGCGCAGCAGAACTTCTCGCTGACGTCGCCTACCTCGTCCCGAACTGCCGCCTCGAGCGGGAAGGGCTGTACGTGCCCGGTGAAGCGGCTGCCGCGGCGCAGCAGGCGTGGTCGAGCGTTGTGCGGGCTGTCGGAGACGAGGTCGTCGCAAGGGCTGTCGCACGGCTGAAGGACCGAGTCGGCGGCGTCAACTCGCGACCGTCGGCTGTCGAGGTCGTCTCGGCTGCGGCGGACGTTCTCGACACCCTCCCTTCGACCACAGTCTCGCTCTCGGATGTCCTGCCGTCGAAGGAGGCGATCGAGCAGCTCTACCACGACTCGTCCCTCTCGCTTCCTTCGCCCTCTCTCGCCATTATCGATCCGCTTGTCCCGCCAGTCGATGCCTCGTCCTCCTCGACGACCGACTCCTTCGACTCTTCCTTCCTCTCCGCCTACTCCCGGGCACTCGTCGCCGTCCTCGAAGTTTCCGCTCGCGATCACACGATCCTTCGGGGGTCCTCGTGGATCCTTCCGCACCTCCTCCTCGTCGCCGACGTTGCGCGAGATGAGCTGGCCAAGCCTTCGCGCTCGTCCGGTCTCTTCGGCTCGGATGTGCCCGAGGAGGTTCTCGAGCGTGTGCTTGCCGCAGCCGAAGGTGCTAGCAGCTACCTCCTCTCGTCGACGGCAAACAGGCTCTCGTCGGGATGGCACGCCTCAGCTGTCGGCCACTTGCGATCGAAGGAACGGCCTGTGGTACCGGAAGGCGACGACCTGCTGGCGGCGCTCGACGAGCTGTGGTCGCCGGCGAAGACGAACGCGGATGAGGCAAAGGCGGTCTACGCACGACGAGCCGTTCGAACGGTCCTCGAGGCGACTCTGAGGTACTCGGAGGACGGCGGGCCCCAGGATGCGGAGCGCTGGCTTGCGATGGCGCAAAACCTCACGTCTGGTGCGTCCGCTCTTCTGCACGAATATACGCGCCATGCTAACCCGACGCTGGCTCACAGCGCCTGACCTCGCCTGCGCCATCCTGCTCGCTATCAAGCCGGTCCTGCTCGACACCCCGCGCTTCGAGCGGTACCAGAACGAGCTCGCTGCCAACCTTGCGGGCGTCCAGCCTTCTGCCATCGACGTCAAGGCCGTTCCCGCTCTTCGCCAATTGCTCGCCACCGCGCCGCCTCTCGACGCTGCCGTCATCTTCCTGCCTCAACAGCGCTCGATGTTTCTCATCCAGGCCATCTCGCGATGGATCAGCAGCGACGAGTCGATCTCGGAGGAGCTGCATGCCGGCATCGCCGAGCTCTTCTGCCACCTCGCGCCGATCGTGCAGGATCTGTCGGGCGGTCACTGGGACCTCATGTTCGACCTCATCGAGACGAACCTCGACTCGGCCGACTGGGAGGAGCCGGTCACGCTTCCGCCAGCGTACCACTCCTGTCGTCTGCTCTCGCAAATCAAGGACCTCGCTGCGGCGAATGCGGACTTGCGCGACACCGCCAAAGCGCGTCTGACACCCTCGCTCGAGATGGTCCTTCGCCTGTTCGTCAACCGGTCGCCCGCTCGCACACGAGACGAGCCTCGAGCTGCGGTAGTCGACACGATGGCCCGACTCGTTAAGGACCTCCCGCCGAAGCTGTTGAGCATGGACAAGTCGTTCGAGCAGCTCCTCCGTCTCTTGCAAGACCCCGCATGGGCGGTCCAGCTCTCGTCGTATGACCTCTTCCGGCGAGTCGTCAAGAGCTACGTCGAGGATTTGGTTGTCGAGGCGGAACTCGACATGGAGGAGAAACTCGAGATTCGGTTGCCGGAGAGTTTGGTCACTCTTCTGCGGGTGCCCGTGCCCGACGACTCGACGAGCGCCGCGACGACCTACTTGCTTGGCTGGATGACGGCGTTCTCGTTCTTCGGATCGGCGGTGCGCTTCTGTCCCTCCCTCCATGCCTCCACCTCATACTGACGATGCACTCGACAGTCTCCTCGCCTCCGCACCGCCTACATCGAGCAGCTCCGCGACGACGGCTTGATCGTACAGTCCCTCCTGCCGAGCCTGTTCGCTCTCCTCAGCATCAGCGATCGGACTCGGCCATTCGACCTCGCGCCTTGGTCGATCGACGACTTCCACCTCGATCTCTTCGACACAACCTCGCCTTCCAGTCTGCCCGTCCTCGCAGCACACGTCTACTATCGCGCACTACAGGCCGTCCCGTCCATCATCCGGTCGTACTGGTCATCGCTGCAGAACCTCCAGCTGTCCCGGACGATCCAGTCCTTCACCTCGCGGCACTTCTCTCCGCTGCTCATCTCGGACGAACTGCTCGCTCTGCGCGACCCGTCGTCGCCCGTCGGCCAACAGCTGCGCGACAACGACGACTTTTCCGTCAAGGTCGCCGCGAATGCGAGCGAGGTCAAGGTCGTCTTTGTCGTTGACGAGGAGAGCATGGAGGTTGCGGTCAAGGTTCCCAGCGAGTTCCCCCTCGCTGGAGTCGAGATCAAGGATGTCAGGAAGGTCGGCGTTACGGAGAAGCAGTGGCGCGCGTGGTTGCTCGCCATGCAGCAAGTCATTACTTCTCAAGTTCGTCTCCCGTCTCTTCCTTTCCCTCTCTACCTTTCTGACGCCTCTCGTGCAGAGCGCTGCGATCGCCGACGCCATCCTCCTATTCAAGCGCAACGTCCAGCTGCACTTTGAAGGCGTCGAGTCCTGCGCGATCTGCTACTCGACCGTCTCGACCATCGACCGCACCTTGCCTTCGAAGAAGTGCAGAACGTGCTCGCAGGTGTTCCATGCGGGTTGCTTATTCAAAGTTCGTCCATTTTAACCATTCGTCGCCGGAAGACCCGCTAACGGTTTGCGTCGATATGCAGTGGTTTACGACGAGTGGTGGATCGACTTGTCCGCTGTGCCGCAGCCTGTTTTAGACTGGAGCTCGTCCTACAGCATGCAGCCAATGGAGCAGGAGCGAAGCCGACTTCTGTAGGTAGGAATGCAGGGTTACCCTCTTGCCCTCGCAATGCGCAATGACCTTATCATTCCGCCGTTCCTCTCCGCCTCTCGTCTCGCGTCCTACTGCTACACTGCTACTCGGAGAGTTATGCGGCGCGACTGTCACCAATCGCTAGCCAACGGAAAGAGCGTTGAAGCAGCAAGCACACCTCGAGGAGAATGATGCGAGTGACGGAGGAGCACTTTCGCGAGCGTTCTCCTCGTGGTTTCCTTCGCTACCTACTCTTCTGCGCGAGATGCGCGCGGAGCTACGAAGTTCACCTGGTGAAGCAGGCAGATCTAAGGCGTCAAATGTTCGGCGAGGGAAGAGCGAGGCAAACTGGTTCGAGAATGTTTGGCCTCGCCCTGCGCAGATCAGCGCGCAACTTTGCCGTGCACAAGTCGCGCCCTCGACCGCGAGCTCCTTTCCAATTGAGGGAGAGAAGCGGGAGAAGTTCCAGCGAGACGCAGGAGCGACGATGGAAGGTGGAAAACCAAGCGTCGCAAAGCCTGCATCTTCCGCTTGTGGCGCGACTGACGCATCTATCTTTCAGAAAGTGCGTACGCAGAGCGGATCGCGGAGGGACAGGGCGATCCAGCGGATGTCAAGCTCTCTTGAGGAGGGTTCGTTCGCAACCAGCAGCCTGTGTCCGCGTCGCGCTCGACGGCTGTTGGGCATCACCAGAGAACCTGGCAAGCAGGCGTAGGATCGAGAAGGCTACGTTTCGTCTGCCGCGAAAGCGGAAGCTGGAGTTGCGAGTCGGCGGACAGACGAGAAGCGGGTGAAGGGACCTCCGTCTACTTGGCAGGCCATGTGTCGGAAGGGCGTTTGTAGGTTCTTGACATGCGAGCGCATTCCACCTCGCTTGGAACGGCGAAGCGTCGCGCGGCAAGCAAGCGAACAGGTGCGCCCTGAGTGCGAGTTCGAGTGAAGAACGCGGCAGCAACGTCGCCCCTCGTCTCGCTCTGTCCGACCGAGGTCTTCCGACGTCAATTCGAGACGTTTTCTCTGCATGACAGCTCGAAAGAACCGCGCAGACTGTGTTCCCACCGACTTCCCTTCTTGCGAAGGTCACCCTCGACGAGGCCAGGGTTCGCGTTGTCAGGGGGAAGGACTTCTCTTGTTCGTACTGCGATCTTCTGGCGACGTCATATTCACTGGAGCGGGTCACTCGCAAGTCCTGCAGCATAACTTACTCTCTCCTCATCACAGGCGACAGACAAATGCAGACCGCACGCACTCGCATCGTACGCACCCGCTCACTCGCGTGCGCACACACACGTCTCTCCCAGGGCTCACGCAGTCTGAACGTGCAGCTCCCGGCCTCGCGCCGCTTCTTGACGACGCCCTCGGGACGCCCTGCGCCCGTCACGACCGACGCGACGACCAACCTCGGCAGGCAGAACCCGGGAGGGTACGGCGGAGGCGGACCCATCCCTCAGTCGACGCCCGGAGGTGGACCTCGTGGACCGACGCCTCCTCCCCCGAAGAAGGGCGGCTCCGCTGCGTGAGTTTGGCGCACGTTGACGTTGTGAAGCGATCCCGAGACTGACAGCGTCGTTGGTCGTCGAGCAGCGTCCCGCTCGCCGTGTTGGTCCTCGTCGGCGCAGGATCCGCGGCGTACTACATGACGCAGGAGGACAAGCCGAAGGAGGCGTTCGCACACGACGTCAAGGCTCTCCAGCAGGGCGCCAAGCACGAGCTCGACACGCTCCGCCACGAAGGCGCGCGGTCGACGTCCGAACCCCTCGGTCCGACGTCTCCAGACGCAGCGCGCGAGGCTCACTCGTTCGCCGACAAGCTCCGCAGCCCTGATGACCGCTTCGGCGCCAAGCAGGTCAAGGACTCGCTCAGGTCGGGCGAGCGCGAGGCGAGCTCGTTTGGACACGAGGTCAAGGACGAGGTGCGCCGTTTCGGCAACAAGCTCTCGAGCGAGGGCGAGTCCGTCTTCGGCGACGCCAAGCGCGAGGCGAGTCGATTCGGCAGCGCAGTGCACAACGAGGCGCACGCGCACGCGCACTCGTGGAAGCCCTCGCTCGACGAACTCAAGCGCTACCGCGACATGCTCCGCTCGCCCGACGACAAGTACGGCTACGACCAGGTCGTCGACGCCTTCCGCGGAAAGGGAGTCGACGTCACGACTGTCGGACGCAACCCCTGGTTCGACTGGATGGGTCCCGGTCACTCGATCCGTCGCGCGAGCGTCGTCCGCAAGATTGACGACCTCGAGCGCGAGGTGAGCCCCGCTACCGTCTCTCTTCGAGCTGGATGGGTGCTGACGAGCTTGTCGGTGCACAGGGCAAGTCGGCGCTCGAGAACGCGGCCGACTCGGTCAAGAACGAGTACGAGCGGGCAAAGTCGGCCGCGTCCGACTTTGGACACGAAGTCAAGTCCGAGGTGCGTTCGCTCACTCACCTCTTCCTCGGCTTTCCTGCGGAGCGCAGGTTCTGATGTGGAAAGTTGTCGCCGGGCGCAGACCAAGTCGTGGCTCAACTGGGGCTCGAAGCAGGCCGAGGACGCAAAGGACAAGACCGAGGCGGAACTCGAGCGCGCCAAGCACGCTGCGAAGAACGAGGTGCGTTCGCGCGGCTCTCAGCATGTTCAGGAGTTCCGCAAGCTGACGGGTTCGTCTTCGCGCGCAGGCCTCGTCGTGGTCGTCGTGGACGTCCGCCAAAGCCGACGAAGCCAAGTCCGCTCTCTCCTCCGCGACCTCTTCGGCCGAACACTCCGCCAAGTCAGCCTACAACGACACGGCTTCGTCGCTCGAGCATGCAAAGGACAAGACGGTCGACGAGGGCAAGAGTTGGTGGAACTGGAGCGGGGAGAAGGCGGAGCAGGGGAAGGAGGGGATCAAGGAGGGATTGCTGAAGGCTGAGAGGGGAGTCGAGAGGGGCGCGCAGGAGGCTCAGCGCGAGACGAAGAAGCTTTGAGCGAGCGAAGATGGACCTGGTAGCTGTTCTTCAAGCCCGACTTGTCTAGTTTCTCTTCATCCATTTAAAGTGAATACAAGCAGTAACGTTCAGCATCTTCCGTCGTCTGCTGCGTCGTTGGCGAGGACTTGCTCTTCGTCGTTCGTCGAGGCGGAAAAGCGGCAACCTGCTCAACTGCTTCGCTCACTTGACTGAGGCGCTTATTACTACCTGTAGACTCGTAGAAACTCGTCCAGCAGCCCCCCGCAAGCGTGTGGAATTTTCCCATCCTCCCTCCCTTGCCGCTTTTCTCTCCCGCTCTTGTCCAGTTCGAACTCGCTTCCCACTCGCACCCAGACTACCTTGTGCGCTCTCGCACCACTCTACTGTACTGGCTGTACTGGCTGGGTCTTGTCGCGCGCTACGGCGAGGAGGAGGGAGGGCGGACGGAGGACTGAGGGAGGAGCGAGCGATGGGAGGTGACAAGTCGGCGACGACGGCTCGCGGGAGGACTGCGACAGGCTGCAGGAGGTGTCGAAGGATACTGGGGACTTTCTGGACTGCTTCCAGCTCCCCGCGAGCGACGGGGCAGCACGCACGTTGCCCTTGCGCACGCTTCTCCATTGCTGACCCAACTCGCTCTCTTGCCTCGCTCATGTGCGCTCGCAGAAGCAACAATGGAGCAGACCTACATCATGATCAAGTGCGTGCAATTGCTTGAGCGTTGGAAGGGTCAGGGGCTGACTTGGGTACACTCGCAGGCCGGACGGTGTCCAGCGCGGTTCGTCTCGATCACCACCTCTCTTCCTCGTACCGTGCACGGCTAACATCGTCACGCACAGGTCTCGTCGGCGAGATCATCAGCCGCTTCGAGAAGCGCGGCTACAAGCTCGTCGCGATGAAGCTCGCCTCGCCCTCGGTCGAGCACCTCGAGAAGCACTACGAGGACCTCAAGGAGAAGCCTTTCTTCAAGGGCCTCGTCTCGTACATGGCTTCCGGTGCGTCATTGCGCTTGCTCGAGCGAGAGGAGGCTCTTCCAGCTGGAGGATCCGCCGCCTCGTAGACTTCGTCGCGGTGATCTCGCATGCTCATATCTCGCTCGCTTTGCAGGCCCCGTCGTCGCCATGGTCTGGGAGGGCAAGGACGCCGTCAAGACCGGCCGCACCATCCTCGGCGCCACCAACCCCCTCGCCTCGGCCCCGGGCACCAGTGCGTCTCCTTTGCTTTCCTCATTCGTGAGTACGGTGACTGACGAGTGCGTGCAGTCCGTGGTGACTTTGCCATCGACGTCGGACGGTGCGTGGCGGATCCTGTCGTCTCGTGAAAGCGGACGAGCGAGACTGACTCTTCCTCCCTTCCTTTCCTCTTTATTTCGCCTCGCTGCACTCCCTGCACCTTCTACAACTCTGTACAACCCACAGCAACGTCTGCCACGGCTCGGGTGCGTGCTCCTTCGCCATTCTGCCCCGAAAACCCGCCGCTGACCCTCCCTTTCGCTCCGCTTCCTCCGGACACAGACGCCGTCGAGTCGGCCAAGAAGGAGATCGCTCTCTGGTTTCCTGAGGGACTGGCCCAGTGGACGTCGGCCCAGCAAACCTGGGTTTACGAGAAGTAAACGCGTTCTCTCGGTCGAAAAATCGAGGTTGCGTGGTGAAGGTAGACAATGGACGGCAATGAATGCTTGTTCGTGACTATCATTCGCTGTGGATGTGCTGCGTTGTACAGAGCGACCGGGGGAGTCGCACGTCGCTGTTCTGCTGCCTCGAACGAACTCCGCGCGAGCTCCGTGGCCCCCCTCGCTGCTTCGGTTGCGCGGCCCGAGAGCCGTAGCATTACACAGGACTCGCAAGTGTAAGCGGAACTACACGCAGGCCGAATACAACGCAAACAAGCGGTTTCGCGGAGTTGACGTCAAGAGCGGCGGGATTTGCCAACTTGCTCGGGCGTCTCTCTCTCCATCCACCACAGCTAGACGTTGTTCCCTGACGCTAGACACGATGTTCTCGACGCGCTTGCTCGCCCGCTCCAGCCTGTGCCACGCTGCGTTCCCTCGAGCGAGCGCGGCGACTCCCCGCCTGTTTGCGACGACGGCGCTCGCTCGCTTCTCGCACCCGACGCACCCGGCGTTGGAAGCCTCGCCCGTTTCGCAGCAGCCTGCATCGAAGAATCTCAAGGACATGGGGAAGAACGCGGCGGAGGAGGCCAAAGGTCCGTCGTCACCCCACTTGGCCGACCTCACGATGCCGGCGACGCTGACTCTCTTCGTTGAGCGAGCAGGCGTCGCGAGGACGGTGGCAGAGGCGATTGCGGGGGAGGCGAACGACGTGACGAGCCAGAACGCGCCAAAGGAGAAGTTTGGCGCGGGAGACATTGCCGCAGACATCGTGCGTCGCCCTCTCTCGCTCTCCCAGGTCTTTCCTTTCGCTGATGAAGGACGTCAACAGGCCTCGATGAAGGAGATTGTCGAGGACGTGCCCAAGCCGGCGATTCGATGGGGCGTTGCGGGACTCATCCCGTACGCAGGGACGAGTCTTGCGATTGTCCACTTTGCCCGCCAGGCAAAGCTCGCTGTTGAGAATGGAGGTGGGTCAACTTTCCTCGAGTCGACGCTGTCCTCCTTCGACGGAGACTGAACGTCGTGGAGCCCGGCGACAACCTTGACTGACACTCGCTCTTCTTTCCGCAGCGGAAGCCGGCTACGACCCTCAAGCCGCTTTCTCCCTCCTCGAGCACGCTCAGCTTCTGCAAGTGCAGTACGGCGCGATCATCATCTCCTTCCTCGGCGCCGTGCACTGGGGTCTCGAGGTACGTTTCCCTCCTTTTTGCCCATTTCTCCTCCCGTTCACCCTCGTCTCGCTCGCAGTGGGCCAAATTCGGCGGCGTCCAAGGAAACGCCCGCTACCTCCTCGGTGTCGCACCTGTCGTCGCAGGCTGGGGATCGCTCCTCATCCCCGGCAACATGGCGCTCGTGACGCAGTGGGCGGCGTTCTTTGGACAGTGGTATGCCGACTCGAAGACAACTGAGAAGGGCTGGTCGCCTAAGTGGTATGCGACTGTAAGTTGGCGCTTTTCTGTTCGAGGCGAGGCGGGACGTTCAGAAAGTCGCAAGGAGACTTTCTCTCGCCGGTCTTCTCTACATTCCCAGCTTCCAGCCTCGCGAACCTCTCAACTGACGCCTTCTCGCGCGCAGTACCGCTTCTGGTTGACCTCGATCGTCGGCGGCTCGATCCTCGTCTCGCTCGCCGCACGAGGCTACTACGCCGCCGACCTCGACCTCGCCAACTCGGAGAGCCAGGTCAAGAAGTTGATGGCTGCGAGGCCGCCTGGTGCGATTGGTGCGAATCCCAAAGGGTGCGTTGCTGAGCTTTCCTCCCCTCTCTTGCGGCGAGGTGAAGGAGACTGACTGGGGTGAGTTGGCGCAGAACGTCGGTCGAGTTGGGTGGGATGAGGGCTGAGAAGGCGGAGGACGCGTATGTCAAGTTCACGAACGTCGAGAAGGAACGCGAGAAGCAGAAGGAGGAGGAGGAGAAGGCCAAGAAGGAGGAGGAGGAGAAGGTGAGTCTGCGCGACCGCTCCTTGCGATCCTGTCGTTCAGCGTCGGTCCAGCCGGGTATTGACGCCTCCCTCGTGCGCCCGCAGAAGAAGGAAGAGCAGAAGAAGGAGTCGAAGAAGAGCGACATCGCCGACCAGGTCAAGAAGGCGGAAGACAATTGAGCGTCCGGTAACGAGCCCCCAAAGATGTGCATATTCCCTCTCCCAAGCTGTTCAATCGTTCATGTATCCCCCAGTCGAGTCGTGTAGTGAGTATACCTCGTCCCTGCGGAGTGTCGAGTCCGAAGCGGTCCGTGAGCGAGCGAGCGGCGAGTCGAGACGATCTCGTGAATGCTCCTCCTCCGGGCAAGCGCAAGCCACTTATAGCATCGCAAACCAAGCGGATCGGTCCGGCGTGTCGGCTTGAGGGCGAACGAGCAGAGTTCGCGGCCCGCTCACCTCTCCGTCCCTTCGTGCGCGACGGACCAAACCCATCGACTTTCACTCCCTCACATGCTACACCTCCCTGCTCCGTTTCTTCCTTCTTCGAGAGTTCACCGTTCATGCCCGGGTAGCGTGGTCGAACGCAGAGCGCTCGGCCTCCTCGGCCTCGACTTCCTCGACGAGAGGCTTGAGGTAGCGGACGTCCTGCGAGGTGTCGACGTATGTGCGAGAGACATGGGCGGAGGCAGATGAAGGAGCGAAACGGAGAAGAGGGGAGAGGAAGAAAGGGAAAGTGGCGAGGGAGAGCGAGTTGCGGCGGCGGAGGTTCGCATTGTGTTGCGATCGAGGTGTGAAGGAACGAATGAGCGTTTTGGAGGTTGTAGAGAACGAGAACGAAGAGTGGAGTTGAAGGACGGCGGAGAGAAGGAGGAAAGGCGAGGAGCGAGACAGTCGAGGCGGAGAAGCGGGAAAGCAACATTTGCGTCAGCTTCGCTTCTTCGCCGCCATCACAAGTAATCGCGATCCGTCGCACGCACCTCCTCAGGCTTGACCTGCTCCGCCTTGGGGAGCTCTTGGTGGGCGATCGCGCACATGCTCGCGACACGGAGGCGGTAGGCGCGGTCGTACGCCTCGCGCTCCGAGAGACGGCCGAGGGCCTGTGAAAGCGTGTACGATGGTCAGTACGCTGTTTCGAGCGAGCGGAAGGGTTGTGGAGAGAAGCCGATGAAGAGGCGTCCGAAGACCACCACGACGCCCGCATCTCACGCCGCGCACCCGCTGGGCCAGTTCTGCCGCCGTGGGAACAGCTAATACCCCTCATCAGAGGTCTGGCGACCACCGACGGGCGCGCGCGAGGCCCGCAACCGCTTCATCGCCTCCTCGAGACCACCGGGACTTTGAAGAGGCCGTTCTCGACGACGACGGACGCTGGAAGGTCGCCGAGGAGACCAGTAGGATCGCAGAGTGCAGTACTCACCTTCTGGACGGCGGCAGACTCCTCTATGAGGATATCGTCGTACCGAAGTCCATGTTGTCTCCATCCGGCGAGCTGGGCGTACTTTTGGCCCAGCTTCTTGGCCATAGGACCCAGAGTCCTTGACGCGCGAAGCTGCTTGGCGAACGAAAGCCCCAGAGCCGACATTGCGATGTGGTGAAGGATGAAGAGGCGTCCGGGCGGATCCGCCATTACAGCCAGCCATTACCCGTCGACTTATATTCAGCTTGTATTCAGCAAAGCATTACAAGCTCAATCACAACTCGCTTTGTATGCGTCCTGGTGGAGTCGCGCTGCAAGGGATGCGACTGGATTGCACGCAAAACGACACGACAAGCAAAACGACAAGATCCCCCAAGATAACACACGGGACAAGCGAGCGACGACAAGCGAGCGAGCGAGGGGAAGCGTCCACCTCAGACGACGGCAGACTTGGGCGCCTCGGCGGGTGCGGGCGCAACGACCTCCTGAATGTGCCCGGCCGAGGGCGACCACGCCATGCGCATCGTGACGGCGCCGTTGGGTTCCTTCGTAGGCGAGGCGGCGAGTGCGAGAGTTGACATGGGAGGAAGCGAAGGCGTGAGCGAGAGAGGGGAGGCGTGCGTCGCGTCGGCGGCGGCGGGAGGCGAGAGCGAGAGCTTGGCGGCTCTGTCGGCAGAGGCGAAGGGAGTTGCAGCGAGAGCGAGAACGGGCGTCGACGAGTCAATGCCGTTCGTCCCGGGTGCGGGCGCCGGAGGAGAAGCTTCTGCGGCCGTGACAGCCGGACTCGCCGACCTCTTCCTCTTGCGTGTCGCCTCATCCGCGTCCCCATTCGCTGCAGGGCGCTTGTTCTTCCCGCCCTTTGCTCCACCACGCTCCTCGACAATCCTCGCCCAGCACTCCCTCCCGCGCTCCTTCATCCGCCTCGCAAGCTTCAACTTGGGCCACAACCCCGTCGCCTGCGCAGGCAAGCTCTCGAGCAACTTGTCGCGCAGTTCGTCGTCGATCTCGTCCGCAAAGAACGAGGTTGGCGTCGCTGCGATCGCGGGAGAGGCGAGCACCCGTGCGAGAGGGAGAAGTTCGGGGTCGTCGAGGGCGGTGAGGAGGGCGGTCCAGTCGGGCAGGGCGGAGGGGTCCGCCGCTGCGACGCAGGGAGGCGTGGCGGCGACGGGGATGCTGGGAGAGGCGGGGTGGAGAGCGGCGTGACGAGGGATGGGAGAGACGCCGGACGAGCCGCCGGCGCGTGGGTACGCGAGCGCGCTCGACGGCGGGTTCGAGTATTGCGGGGCGACGGAAGCAGAGGGAGCCGTGTCGTACAGCGGGAGAACGAGTCCGCGCGAGGGGCCCGACGTCGATGCAGCGGGGTGGCGAGGCGAGGCGGTCGCGTTGCGCGAGTAGAGCGCATTCGACGTCGACGGCGAGGCGCCAGGACGGCCGGCAGGAGGAGGGACGCCGGTGATGGCGCCTGCGGGAGGAGCGAGAGCGGGCGCGATCTGCGCCTGGAGGTCGATCGCGCGCTGGAACGGCGGCGCGAGCGCCCTGTCGACGTCCATTCCTCCGCCCGTACCCGTCCTACCGGCACCCGAAGGCGAAGCCGGCGTCGAACTCGCAGGCTTGTTCCTCGTCGCCATCCGGCCGGGCGGCTTGATCGGCGCAGGGGACGAGCTCGCCTCGCCGTCCTCGTACTTGATGCCGCCGAGCGAGACGCGCGTCTTGCTCTTGGCCTTGGCCGACGGGACAAACTGGCCCGACGTGCCGTCGGGGCGAGCCATGGCGATCCAGTCGGCGGGCGTGATGCCGAGCCTGTAGTCCGGGTGGGCGGTGGCGACGTGGCGGCAGCGGTAGACGGAGCGCTGCTTCGGGTCGACTGCGGGGGAAGAAGACGGAGGGTAAGCGGGCGACTCGCAGTTCAGGCTGGACGGGGCAAGGACTCACTCTCGATCGCCCGCGCACTCTTCGTGATCCACCCGCCCTCCTTCGACTTGGTGAGCTTGAGAATGAACGGGCAGCCCGACTTGCGGTAGACGCAGATCATGTGCATGTACGCCGACGAGACCTTGTGCGTCCTGTCGTCCGAGATGAGGACCTGGACGCCGCGTGACCTGTGCACGACGTCGTCAGCATTGAGAGAAGAGGCGAGCGGCGCGGGACGCACTCGGCGATCGTGGAAGCCATGGTCACAAAGCTCTTCGGGTTGGAAAAGACAATGTCCTCGAGCTCCTCGAACGCACGCTTGAAGGCCGTCTTGCTTTTGCCCGTACCGGTCCCGTTCGTCGTCGGCGTTCCAGAAGCCGAACCACCAGCGACGCTCCCGCTCGCACTCGCCGTCTCGCTGTGGTCCTGCTGTTGGCCGGGGAGGGCAGGCGGCGGCGCGAGCAACGGCGGCGGCGGCGTCCCTCCCGAGTAGCCAGGCGGGTCTCCGTCAGAGATTGCGCCCGAGTCGGTGTCGGACGCCATCGGGTGGTACGAGCCTTCGCGCTGAGTGCGGCCGTCTGAACAGCGATGCGAGAGCGAGTCAGCGTGCGGTCACAAGCGGCTGGGCGACGTTTGGGTGCCTGCATGCGACAGAGCGTGTCCTTGAAAGCACACTCGTCGACACAACGAGCGCAACTGACCTGTGGGCTGGTCGGCGGCGTCGCCTGAAGTCGCGAGGGGGGCGTCCATCGGTAGAACAGCGAAGAGACGTCGCACGTCGCTGCGGCAAGGACTGGCGTGGACTGTGCGTCGCTGCGAGTCGTCTGGGCGTGCTCGTCGGCGTGCGCGCGGGTGGTGTTGGCCGGGCGAAGGAGCACGGGCGCGGGGAAGAGGAGGGGGGTCGCCTGGTGTCGCGGCAAGGCCTCGCGGGTGGCTGCTTCGAGCGTAGTCGACGTCGGATGGCGTGTGTAAGCTCGACGGACTGGTCTGTGCAGCCTACGCGGTGCGTCGACGACGAGGTTCGTTGGAGAGATGCCCCTCGCCGACCGACGGCACCTCGACGACGCCGCTGCTCGCTGTGCGAGTGCTCTGCTGCTTTGTGTGACTCGTCTGCGGCTCGCCCATGCTCGCACGCCAACTCGCACCGCGCCGCTTGCTCTCGTCGTCGCTCGTTCGTCCCGCCCACCCTGCATCCCGAATGTCGTCGTCCGCACAGGCGCAGGACAGCGGCAAGTCTGCTGGACCGGTCGAGCAGAGCATCAGGGACAAGGTGCGTCCACGCTTGCGTCGCTGCGATGTCTTGTCATCGCCTTGTGCTGACCTCTTCCCCTCAACACTCTCGCACGTCTCCTCCCACGCAGCTCACGACCGCCTTGTCGCCTTCCTTCCTCGCCATCAGCAACGACTCGCACCTGCATCGCCACCACGCGCCGATGAAGGCTATCGGAGGCGGCGGAGGCGAGACGCACTTTACCGTCCAGGTCGTCAGCGACAAGTTCGAGGGTCTGGTGCGCCCGTCTGTCCTCTCAGGAAGTCTCTTCTGCGCAGCTGACTCGTCGCGCGCAGCGCCAGATCCAGCGGCATCGACTCGTCAACGAGACGCTCAAGTCCGAGTTTGACGCAGGCTTGCACGCCCTCTCGATCAAGGCCAAGAGTCCTACCGAATACAACAAGGAGCAGGGGACGGCATAGATACGCTGGAGCTAGAGCTTGGCTTTGCGAGGGGAGGAAGCGGAGGGAGGGGCGAGAGAGGAGACGTCCCCGCCGTCGAGGAAGCGGTTCAGGAGGTCGGTCCACCAGTCGAGGGTGAAGTAGTCGTACCTGCACGCATTCTGTCAGCGTCTTGTTGTAATGAGTATGGTCGACGTGACGCACCACATGTGCCCGACTCCGTCGAGCGAGAGGAACTGCGCGTGCGGGATGCCCTTGCGAATGTACGACGACTCGGTGAAGTAGACCGATCCTGCAGAGTCGAGCTGTAAGTTGGGAGTCCTTAATGAAGCGGAAGGCGGGGTACCTACGGTCGAGCGTGCCGTGGAAGACGAGGACGGGCAGGGTCGAGGGGACGGACGAGAGCTGTTTCCGGACGTCGTAGCCGGCAATCTGCGCAGCGAGGGACTTTGTGAGCAAGTGGAGCACCCTAGAGTAGGAGCGGAGAACGCACAACACCAACTTGGTTCTCTGCGAGTCCGAGAAAGACAAAGGTCAGCTCAAGTCGTCGAAGAGCGGATTCTCGGCGACTCACGGACTGTCCGTGCCGGTCGTCGACTCTCCACACTCTCCCTCACTCGCCGGTCAAGAATCTCCTTGTTCTGCTCACAAAGTGACCCATCAGCTCCTCGCCCTTCACCTCCAGGAAGAAGCGAAGGACGCACCTTCGGGTCCTGCACAAACTTAGGGTCGTACCCGACGTATACGAAGGGAGTGACGAGCTTGACTTTGTCTTCGTAGGTTAGCTCGCCGCCCGGTGGTTGCGGGATCGCCTGAAGGAGGTCCGAGTGGGCGGGTTTGCTGCGGCGAGAAAACGGCTCAGCGCTGTGGAGAGGAGAGGTCGGAAAGAGGGGTCGCAACGCACGCTGAGGTGGCTGCGAGGACGACATGGCGGATCTTGAAAGGCAGTCGTGGCGTGACGAGGACCGTTTGTGCGATCATGCCGCCCTGCGAGCCATCCAGTGTCAGCCACGCGTCTACCTCGCGTAGAGCAATGCTCTACGCACCATCGAGAAGCCAAGCAAGTCAATCTCCCGCCAGCCGACGTGCTGTCAAGACGGAAAGCCGGTCAGCTCGCTTTCTCTCAAGAGCAGGGTCGACTTCCGCACCTTCACCAGCTCCACCACATCGTTCGCCATATCGTGAACATCGTATGTGTCCCCTGCCTTCTCTTTGGGGATGTAGGACGAGCCGATGCCGCGGTTGTCGAAGATCAGGACTGTTTGCGCGAGGAAAAGCAGGGTCAGCGGGTCCTTGGAGGGTCAAGAGTCGTCGGGCGCACCCGGTCGGTGCTTCGCAATGCTCGCAGCGAGCGGCATCCAGTCAATCAATCCCACTGCGCTCAGTCTGCGAAAGGCAAAGAACGATCAGGTGGGGGAGTTGACCAGAAAGTGACCCTCGCACGACGCACCCGTGGACCATGACGAGCGGTGTCGCATGCTGGTTGCGTCCGAGGACTTTGTAGGCGAACGAGAGGCCGTCGTGGCGCTCGAAGAGGGAGTAGGCGTGTGAGGACATGGCGGGACCGATGAGGACGAGACGAACGGGAGCAAGCGGCGGGGCGATCGCAGGGCGGTACTAGCGTGTCTGTTGATGTCTAATGAGCTCGAATACAGCGTTCCCAAGCGAGTCCAGCGGTGTTGGCGAGAGGGAAAAGGCAAAGAAGCGAAAGCGGAGCGGCTTCGGCTCGGGCGCGCAACGCTGCCGACGACGACGGCGGCGAGCAAACGCGCAGCGACGTTCCAAGGGCTCGAGAGTGTCCAGGAGACTGTGCTGATGGTGAAGAATCGACACCGAAGGCCGTTTTGTTGCAAGCAGAGACGGACAAGTACACGAGCAGGCAAGACGAAACGAGGCGGACAACCGAGTGAATCCCTGACGACGGCGGCTGATAGGGCGACTAATGGTGACACGGGTGATGCTGATTACGCGTGTGAATGCGAAAGAAGGCGAGCGGAAGTGTGGGAAAGGCGGGAGGGCGGTGATCGCTTCGAGGGGGCGAGGGGTCGTCCTCGCGGTGTCGTCGAGGTCCGACGTTGCCCAGGGACACTCCCGGACTACTTGTCGAAGTCTGCGTCGATCGGCTTGAGGCTCGGGTGGAGGAGGACCTGGAGATGCTCAGAAACGTTAGCCTTGGTCTTCCTCGACGTCGGAAAAGGTCGACTCGCTTGATGCAACGCTTTACCGGCTGCACACATGGGGAATACATGTTCTGCGAGCGCGCGCGGCAATCATTGGATCAGTCTGGAGACCGGTAGAGGCTTCCAGAGAAGCCGGGAAGAAGCGAGGAGGAGGAGGGAGGCCGAAGGAGGGTTTCCGTGGGAGTAACGGCCTCGAGCATTTCCAGGCAGCTTCAGACGCACCATTCTTAGTGATACGAGCCTCCAGGACGACCGGCTTGTTGTTGTCGTACTCCATGAACTCCTTCATCTTGGCGGGGAGGTCGGCGGCGCTGTCGCAGCGAATCGCGTGGACGCGCATCGACTTGGCGAGTGCGACAAAGTCGGGGTTCGTCATCTCTGTGTGCGAGTAGCGCTTGTCGTAGAAGAGGTCTGCGAGGGAGCCAAAGTCAGCGAGGGGTCCGAGGTTGCGAAGGTCCGGTTCACGCACCCTGCCACTGGAGGACCATTCCCTGGAACTCGTTGTTGAGGATGAGAACCTTGACGCCGATGTCGTACTGCGAGGCGGTGGCGAGCTCCATCGCGGTCATCGAGAACGACGCGTCTCCGTCGACGTCGACGACAATCTTCTCCGGCGCGGCGACCTTGGCGCCGATGCACGACGGCAGGCCGTAGCCCATCGTGCCGAGACCGCCGGACGAGACCCAGGTGCGGGGGTGGCGCCAGCGGTAGTGCTGCGCGGCCCACATCTGGTGCTGGCCGACTCCGGTCGCGACGATGACATCCTCCTTGCCGTGCTCCTCGCACCAGTCGTTGAGCGCCTCGATGACCTCTTGCGGCTTCATCAGCTCGCCCTTGGACGGGTCCGACTTGATGTACGTGAACGGGTAGTCGTGCTTCCACTGCTTGATCTTGGCGAACCACTCTTCGCGGGGCTGCGCCTCCTTCGGCAGGAGAGGCAGCAGGGCGCGAACCGAGTCGAGGACGTCGCCCATGATGGCGACGTTGGCGTTGACGACCTTGTTGACATTCTTCGGCTGGATCTCAAAGTGGATGATGCCGCCCTTGCCTGCGGCGGCGGCGGCGCGCGCGGCGGGCGCAAACATGTCGAGGCGGCCGGTGACACGGTCGTCGAAGCGCGCGCCGAGGGCGATGATGACATCGGCCGACTGCATCGCGAGGTTGGCGTACGCCGAGCCGTGCATGCCGAGCATGTGCAGCGAGTGCGTCTCGTCGAGCTCGTCGTACGCGCCGAGACCCATCAGCGTCGTCGTGACGGGGATGTTGCCCTCCTTGGCGAGGCGGCGGAGGAGCTCGGGGCCCTCGGGTGTCGCGAGCATACCCTGGCCGGCGTAGATCACGGGGCGCTTGGCGTTGGCGATCAAGTGCGCCGCCTTGTTCAGGAGAGCGTCCGAGATCGGCGTCGCCTCGCCGCCGGCCTGCGACGTCGCGGTGTGGATGCGGTTGCGCGAGGGGAGGTTGCTCTCGGCGAGCTCGGGGTGGGTGTACCGGTGCGGGATCGCCTGGCGGAGGATGCCGGCCGTGACGTCCTTGGGCAAGTCGACGAGGACGGGGCCGGGTCGTCCCGAGGTCGCAATCTTGAACGCCTCGTTGATGCGGCGCGGGAGCTCGGCAATGTCCTTGACCATGACGTTCCACTTCGTGCACGAGCGCGAGATGCCGACGACGTCGGCCTCCTGGAATGCGTCCGAGCCGATGGCCGACGTCGCGACCTGGCCGCAGAAGACGACGAGGGGCGTGCCGTCCGAGAGGGCGTCCTGCATGGGCGTGATGACGTTCGTTGCGCCGGGTCCCGACGTGACGAGGACGACGCCGGGCTTGCCGCTGACGCGCGCGTAGCCCTCGGCCATGTGGCCTGCGCCTTGCTCGTGGCGCGGGAGGACAAAGTCAAAGTGGGGCGAGTTGTAGATGGCGTCGAAGACGGGGAGGATGGCGCCGCCCGGGTAGCCAAACACCTTCTCGACCTTGTGGCGGAGCATCATCTCGTGAAAGATCTGTCCGCCAGAGAGGCCGATGAAGGACGAGTCGAGCTCATCGTGCGAAGCCTGGGCGGGCGAGAGGGGCGAGGGAGTCGCGCCAGACTGCGGCGGGCGCTGGAAGTTGGGGGCCGGGCGGGGTCGTCTGCAGAGAGAGGACGTTTGCAAGGTCAGCGCGGGTGCCCAGAAGCGGTCCTCGTCGTGTGAGGGCGAGATGTTAAGTCCGGCCGGTGGAGGTCCTGCGGGTTGACTCTGCCGCGGGAAAGCTCGACGACCGCAGAGGCTGGGGACGCCGTGACTGGCTAGAAAGATGCGCGTAGACCTCATGGACACGCTGCCAATCCCGCCACCCCTGCCCACGCCGTCGTCGGCGCACACCATCCTCCGAAAGCGGGTACGAGATGAAATCGCGGAGACGGCTCAAACGAACGGACGACTCACGTCTGGACCTGCGCCTCTGCCTTGGTCGATGCGGTGGCGAGTGTGCGCGACTGCTGGGCGGCGTTGCGGCGCAGCGGGAGGGCGTGGGCGAGAGGGGCAGTGGCGGGCGACGGGGACGAGGGGGCGGCGCGCGGGCAGAGGGCCCGGTGCGAGCGTGCGAGCGAGCGGTGCATCCTTCCGAGTGTTGCTCCTGTCCGTGTGTCAAGCAGGGAGAGCAAACGAGCGGGCGAGGCGAACGAGTCGTGAGCCAAGGGAGCTTGACTGCCAGGAGGGTCGCGGGGTGCATGTCACGAACAGCTTGTTTTGGGACCAATGTCAGTCCGTAAGCCTTGCAGCGACAGAGTGAATGCACAGACGAAGAGAGCGAGGCGAGCGAAGCAAGTTGCGGGAAGGGAAACTCTCGAGACGAGGTGGAAGGGGAGGAAAGCGTCTCGAAGCGGGACAGCGGCCGTGAGCAGCCTTCGACGCACTGTAGACACCCGTACAGGTTGCGAGACGCGCCCCGCCGCGCCTACTCGTCATCCGACAGATCCGCCAACCGTAACCGCCCCGCCGCCTCGTCCACCTCGTCGTCATCCTCATCGTCTGCGCCCTCGCGTCGCTCGTACTGCGAGATGTCGATTGCGACGTCGCCTTCTTCGCCGAACGCTGCGGCGTCCGAGTCGATGACTTTGCCTTGCTCGAAGAGTTGCCGGCCTGCGGGAGGAAGCGAACGTTGGTGTGAGTGTGGCTGGAACCGTAGGAGGCAGACCGTGCTAGCAGCGCCGCAGCTAGAACCGGGTCGAAGGATCAAGGCAGCCCGACTCACCCGTCAGCTTGGCCGCCCACCTTTTCGCCTCCTCCCTCTCCTTCGGCGGCAAAGCCTTGACCCGCTCCTCCTCCTCCCGTCTCCGCTGCTCCGCAAACTCTGACTCGAACTTGGATGCCCACGCGGCAAAGGACTCTTTCGTCACGGGCGTGCCGCGCTTCTTGGCTGCGACGGCCTGCGGGCGTGACAATGCGGTGTGAGTGACGTGCTTCCTCTAACAGCAGCTCGTCGACTCGAGAGCAGTGCTTCATCGTCGAGCGCAGATGTAGCGAGACGCCGACTCACCTCCTCTTCTCGCCGGTACCGCTCCTCGTCCTCGCGCGCTATCCGCTCCTTCCGCTTCACGAGCATCTCGGCGATCAACTCCTTCAGCTGGAGCGCCAGCGTGTAAACCATGGCCTGCCTCGCGACGTTTCGTCAGCTCATCATCTCACGGGAAACGAAGGAGAGAGCGCGCGCGCACCATGCCCAAGTTGTCCTCCGCCGTCGTCCGCAACCCCTCGAGCAAGACTTCCTCCTCCTCCTCGCTCACTTCTCCCTCGACTACTTCGAGCTCTAGCTCTGGCGGTTCGTCGGGATAGGTCGGGGTGTAGGTGACGACGAGGTTGAGGGTGTCTGTTTCGAGGGAGCAGGTATGTGAGCGAGAAAGGGAGGTGAGAGGAGGGAAGGGCCATAACGCACGAGGATCCCGCTCGCTCTGGACTTCTGGTTCCACGCGCACAGAGATCCGCTCATCCGACAGCACTGCGCGGGCGAGCAACTACGGTCAGCCCAGGGTGAACGAGTGGGGTCTATCTCTCTCCTCCAAACGAACGAGCGAGCGCACGCACCCGTCAGCTCGTCGGGAAAGATGCTCTCGAGCACTTCGAGCTCTGATCGTCGTTCTTCGGCGTAGTCTGTGTGCGACGGGGGCGGTCAGAGCGATGAGCCAGTCGAGCGGGGTGAACGGATGTGGACGCACCGGTCATTGTTCGGGAGTGAAGGTGGGAGTCTTGAGAAGCAGTCTGACCCAGTCCAGCGTCAATCAAGCGAGAGCGAGCGTGGTGAGCAGCGTCGACCAGCGGGAGCGGAACTGCTCTCGTTCGACCACCGCGCTTCGACAGCACTGCAGGGCTCGCTCGAACGTGCAACACTCTTGAATACGGTCGAACTTGCATCCCAGTCCATCCCGACTGCACCGGATGCCGTGAGGGAGCCACACTCGCCGTCTCGCCTCGTTCTCGCCCGTCTCGCGCTCGCCAGACTCGCTCTTTCGCTTCGGTTCGACTTGGATCGTGACGAGGAGAGTCGTGCGGTGTCGATTGGCCCACCCAGTGTGCCTCGGGAGAGTGCCGGCGAGTTTGTTCGCCCTGCGAGCCTTGACATCGACGGCGCGTCCCTTTGCCCGTGACAATCTCGCCGCTGTGCTCGCACTCGGTCCTGCTGCACCACGATGGGTTCAACCGGCGCTTAACGACAACTCACACGCTCTCCCGCTCGAATCAGCGCCGCCCGCGGTGTTGCCGTCGCTCTCCCACCTCGCATCCCAGCCCACCACCCCTCGAAGCAAGCGAACAGGCGCTGCTGCGATGGACTACGACCTCGACATCGAAGCCTACTGCACCGTCTGCGACCGCGTCGTCCCAGCCGGCGCGCCCGCTCCCTCGCATCCCACCCCGCCGCCTGCTCTCACCCGATCCGACTCGGGACAGCCGCTTACCTCGACCTCTGCTTCCGGGACTGCACCTTCGACGTCGGCGCGCTCACGAGGGTCTGATGCGTCGTCCACCCAGGCGAGACCCAGGCGGAGCGGCAGCACGACCAGTGCCGGACACCCGCCGCCGCCCGGAAAGGGCAAGGCGACCGCCGGCGCTCTGAGGAGGAACAAGAGCATGAACAAGGCGTTCCATGCCGGCGGAGGAGCGCGACACGGGCACGGGCACGGGCACCGCTCGCACTCGCACACGAGCCTGGCCGCGCTCGCGCCCATCGGCGGAGGAGGAGGCGCTCCGAAGAAACCGCCGACCGAGCGCAGGTCGAGCAAGCCCAAGGAGGAGATCATCGAGGTCGTCGAGGTTCTGGACGACCCGCACCTGCGCGACGAGGTCCGCGAGGACGACGATGGCGCAGGCGGCGGAGGAGGGTACGGCCTGTACTGCTCGGAAGAGTGCAGGCGCATCGACGAGGCGCGCAACCAGCTCACATTGGCGCACCTCGTAGCGACGCCTTCGCACGCCTCGTCGTCAGCCGGCTCATCCTCCGCCTTTGCCCGCACCGACTCGTTCTCCTCGACCGCGAGCGACCGCCCGCCGCCGACCATGTCCCGCCGCCGCTCGTCCGGCATGTCCTCGTACGCCCAGTCCTCCGTCGTCTCGACCCTCTCGCCCATCCTCTCCGCCGCGCCGACCGCCAACCTCGGCGCCTTTGATCCCTCGAGCGGCGCGTTTCCCTTCCCGCCGCAGGTGTCGTCCTCCGTCTCGCCTCAGCCTCCTCTCCCTTCGACCTCGCCAACGGTCGGCTCGCCCATGATGCTCAACTTTGGCGCGCGGCGAAGATCGCGAGGAGCCGAGGCGTTGGGCAGCTACCCGTACCGCCCGAGCCTGATGGAGCGCGTCTCGTCCTCGGACGGCGTAGGCGAGTCAGTCGGGAGCATGGCTGGCAGCGTATGGCAGGGCCCTGAGCGAGGGTTCAGCAGGCCCGGCTCGTCCGAGGGACCGCTTGGCTTGCCGAGGACCGCGAGGAGCATGTCGTCCGGGACGGCGTCGCTGTACGGGCGCTCGGCGCGGTCTGCGCGGACGCAGAGCTTTGATGGGCTGGCGACGCTGGGCGAGTCGGGCGCCAGAGATCCAGGTGCGTCCGTCTTTCCTTCTCGATGCGAGCGGGACTCATCCTCTACTCGTTCTGCAGCACGACCGTCCTCGCACTCTCTTCGCTCCTCCTCGCACTTCTCGCAGCCCTCTCTCGCCTCCTACTCGCCCTCACTCGCCGCTCATCCCGAACCCGAACACGCGATTCCTCGATCTGCGTCAGTTCAGCCTGCCCTCGCCACGTCGCCGCTCGCGCGGAACAGCTTTGTTGTCGGGAGCGCGCCGCATGCGAAGAGGAGTCGGGCGTCCTTTGGCGAGGTGCGTCCGCGCGTTTCTCGTTCAAAGTGATCCTGCTCGAGCTGACTTTGCGATTGGTCTGGGCAGCCCACGCTCGCAGAGACACATCCCCCGCCTCGAGCGGCATCGACTACCCCCGCGCGGCATATCAACGGCAGCGGCTCACACCGTCCGCAACGCTCGTCCTCGTCCGCCTCGCTTGCGCTCATGGGCTCGTCGCTCGGCAAGTCGTACGAGCGAAGTCCGTGGACAGGACCGAAGCGCAGTGACTCGGTGGCGAGCCTGAGCGGCTTTGTCGCCCAGGGCGAGATGGCGATCCCGTCCGCACCTTTACCTCCTCCCGTTTCCGCTTCTTCCGCATCGACTGTTATTCCCGCATCAACGGTCCGACGACGACCTTCGCCCTCGGACGCTCGCTCACCGCCTCGAACAGCCTATTCGCCTTCGTCTGCCTCGGCATCGTCCTACGCTCCCTCCCATTCCTCTGCCTTTTCCCTCCGCTCCTCGACGGCCGGCTCGTCCGATCATCCGAACCTGTCGTCCTCGGCCGGCTCGTCGCACAAGGGTCGCGCTGGTTCAACGAGCAGGAGTCGTCCGCCGGGACTGACGATGACGCCGAGCGGGACGAACCTCGTTCTCGCGGGCCACCCCTCCGCGAACGAAGTCACTCCCACCTCTTCGGCCGCCGCCACTCGTCCCGCCTCGACTACCCGTCTCCCGTTCAACGCAGCCGCCGCACCCGTCGCCAACGCAGCCTCGACCAACCCGTCCCTCCTCCACCTCAAATCCGACAAGCCCGTCCTCGCATCCAAAGATCGCTCCTTCTCGTGGGACCGAATACCGGGCGTGACGATGTACCCTGCGCTTGACGTCGACTCGTTTCGAGCGGAGAGGAGGAAGTCGGATGCGGCGAGGGAGGAGATGCCGCCTCCGCCGGTGCCGTCGGCGAGGATGAAGGACCGGAAGAAGTTGTTCTACTTTGGGGACGTCGAGTGAGCGGGACTGAACCGCCGAGTGAGAGAGTTTCGGTGCGTTCTCGGTTGGTTGGTTCCGCGCACCGCGGGAGCTGACTTGTTTGCTCTTTCGGCAGATTCGTCTTTCGCTGCTCGTCTATCTCGCCGTTGAGCATCTGCAACTATCGCATTCGTCTCGCCTCCTGCACAAGCCTTGCCCCGGACGGAGAGGAGAATGTGTCTGCGAGGTGCGCAAGAGTGAGGCGAGCGGGAAAGACGAAATCCGAGAGGCCGACGAGCGCCATGAGCGAGTCGTGAGAGGCTTCGATGACGAAGCGGCCGGGAGACTTCGCGCGCGGAGGGGCCGTTCTCATTTGTGCGTTGCTTAGGAAGATGCGGGAAAGGGAGGAGAGCAAAACTACCAAGTGCTGTAGCCGAGCCACTCGTAGTCGACCTCCTCCGCCTCCCCCGCCAAGACTCGCTTGAGCCCTTCCATCTCACGCGCGCAGTCGTCCTCGTCCGCTTCCCTTGCGCGGCCCAGATCGAGGAGGCGGAGTCCGGCTGGCGTCTTGACGATGTTGCGTGCAGCCAAGTCGCCGTGAACGAAGCCGTGCTGGTGGAGCTGCTTGACAATGTCGACAATCGCGTCCCTGCGAGGCAAGATCAATCAGACTGCGAGAGCGAGCAGGCGAGAAACCTCGAAACGCACCTCTCGCTCCTCCAGCCCTCGACTGGCTCGCCAGCTTCCGTCACAAGGCAGTAGTACGAGCCGGTGTTAGACTGGTAGAAGCCGACGTAGCCAACGAGGAAGTCGCGTGCGTCATCGTTCTGGTAGAGCTGCTCGAAGCACGCTCGCTCGTTCACGATTTCGTCGACGGCATCGTCGTCGAGGCACACCTCCTTGAAGACGAGGTCGAGAGAGGTGCTCTTTGCAATGAGGAGTGAGCCGTTCTTGCTGAGAAGCTGATCCATGACAATAGTTGGGACGTCGTCGCTCGTCGTTGGCGAGTCTCGCGTCTGCAGGGAGCGGGTCAGCCAGGTCTGGCAAGCTTGCCGGGGCAGAGAAGAGCGTACTGTGACACGTTCATAGCGAATCGGAAGCGACTGGCCGCCGCCCCACCACGCTGAGACCAAGTCGAACTGATCCTGCGGAAAGAATTGTGAGTCATGCGACGAGCGGGAGAAGAGGCGAACGTCGTCTCACAGGCAGGACGCCCGTCGTCCGCTGAGCGAGAGAAAGTTGTCAGTACGGCGCGTACAAGGACGAGGCGATGAGGACACACCTCGCAAAGACGCCCGTCAATCCTGGACATGGCCCCTCCCTCGCGATCCGCCGGCCTCTTCGTTCCACTGCGCAGCCAAGGAAGGGTTTGAGGCTCGCTCGCCAACGCCAACACTTGTCCGCCAGCTCCACTCGCTCCGCCGCCCCTTGACTTGCCCCCGCCTCCTTTCTTCCCTCCTTTCTCCCCTCCCTTCTTCCCGCCGCCGCCAACTCTCTTTCCGCCAGCCGAGTCGCCGCCCGAAGTACCCTCGCCTGATCCTCCGCCAGCGCCGGGTCCGCCGCCAGCGCCGCGTCCGCCGCCCTTCGTCTGCTTGAGCGCGAGAAGAGCCGCCTCTGCCTTCGCACGCGAAGCGAACGCGGTGGAAGGGTGAGTCGTAGCCGTCAGAGCATCGTCGAGCGAATAGCCGGGAGGAGGAGGGAGGCGAGGGGTTTTTTGGTGCATGAGCGCGTGACCGAAGAGGAGTACGCGCAAGGGGAAGTTGTCGAGCGACTCGGGGGGTGTAAGACCGAGGCGGGTGTACTCCTTGCCGTCAATGGTGATGTTCCTGCCGAGTACGGTGAAGAAGAGGTCCCCATTCGTGACGACGAGGGGGATGTACGGGTCGGCAAGGCCTGCGTGAATCGACCTTCGGATGCGAGAGCTGACGATGGAAGCGAGCTGTAGAAGAGCGCGCTTTAGTCACACTTACGAGACAAGATGGTCAAACTCACCTGCACACCAAGGCGGAGCGTGCCGTTAGTTCTCACCGGTCGCAGTTCCCCGCTCTTCTCATCCCAATAGTACACGGGAACATTCCTCCCCTCCTTCCCAGCCTTCCCCAACTTGCCCTCCTTCTCCTCCTCGCTCACGAAGCATGGGAATGTCGAGTAATCGTTGAGGAGGTTCGCGTAGCTGGCCCGCATCTGTTCCTTCGTCATGGCCTTCTCCTCCGTCACGGCCCCTTCCCACCGCCCGCCGTCGAGTCGCAGGATGACGATGTCGGCTTCGGTGACGGAGACCGGCGAAGCCGACTTGGCATGGTTTTTGTCGTTCTCGACATTCCACACGCGCCCGTCGACAGATCGCAAGACCATCGCCACCGGCTTGAAGTCGTCCCCCAGGTACCCTTGTAGTTGATCCTCGTACCCGTACGTCGTGAGAAGTGGATCAGGAGGATCGGGTTTGTAAACTTTCGGCGGCAACTTGAGCGAGGTCGGCTGTTCCGTCTCGATGCGGTCGAGGAAGCCATTGACTTGCTGGCGGACAGCGTCGTTGTAGGGCGTCTTCCCAGTCTCGCTGATCCGCTCGATAGTGAGAGGAATCGCGGTGTCCCGCCCGTTCGTCTCCCCAGCCCGGATCGAGCGCTGAGTGTCCTGCGACGGGAGTTTGAGGGTGCCCCCGGGGCTCTTCGCTTGGCGGGCGGAAGTGGCTTGGCGGACGAAGTGCCGAGCAGGTATGGGAGTGCGCAAGACGAGCCGCATCGCGTCCACATGGTCTTTGACGGTGGGAGTGGACGCATCCTTGGGCGGCATCGCACGAGGAGGAGGAAACGTCGAGCGTCGTCGCGCGGGGTTGGACAGGCACGCTGGCAGCTTGACAGAAGCAGTCTCGAAGCCCTAGCAGAGCATAAAGCAGCCTCGAGCGGACGAGAGGACGAAGCTGTTGAGGGAGAGGTCCCGCGATGAGGTTTGGGCGGGACCGTGTCGTCGCTCTCGCTCTGGCTGGGTGTGCGGCTGTTCATTGGCTTGCTGACTGCTCTTCGGACTCGTGCACGGTGTTGGCCGGCGCCCTGTGCCCCCGACGCACTTCATCGGTCTCCTCGAACGCTCACTCGACTAGGACGTCTCGACAGCAACGGCACCGCAATGCGACCGGCTTGGACGGGCTTGAGAGGGTGCAATGGGACGACGGGGATCTGGTGAGCAGGCGAAACAGCACAGCAAATGGGCACGAGGGTTGGGAGGCACGTCTCTACTCCTCGCGGGTCTTCTTCTCGCCTCTTGCTTCGAGCTGACACGAGCGTTCCGGCTGTCAGGTCACAAGCAGGCGGTGCTACTACACTGTGTTCCCGCTGCGTCTCGCCAGGACCTCGCTATTGCGAACTGCGACGCTTTCTGGCGGCTTTTCCTGCTGCGGCTCGAATTCGGGGGCTCTTCGGGTTAGGGAAACTCGCAACGCCCGTCCTGCGACTTGATTAATACCTCAAAGTCGCTCTGGACAGCTCATCAGGTGCGACTGGACGGGAAGAAGGAGTTGGCGCGGGCCAGTGCGGCAGTCAAGGGAGACGGTCCCTTCCGCCCCTTTCCCGACTTTGGCACGCCTGCTGTGTTTGATCGAGCTCGCTCGGGCGCGCGAGCGAGCGAGCCGGCGCAACGTCCCACGGCTCTTCGACAACCTCGCAATCGACGCTCGGCAGGACCTTGCTTCCCGCGCTCGTTCTTCTCGCTCGACCCGTCTCATTTCGCTACTCTGTATACTCGCGTGCTGAGTACCCTCGGACACGGCACGCTAACCGCCCGGCCCGCCCGCACTCGCTTGTTCGCCGACAACACATCCTCCAGGTGCGCCCCTTCCGACTCTGGCCCCCGCTCGCTTGGGGACTAGTGCGGTGGAGTGCAGAGTACGTGGGTTACTATGAGGAGAAGTAGCAAGAGCGGCGAGACGCTGGGTGCGATGGCTGGGGACTTGTCGAGCTCCTCGCGCTCGAGTGAGGAGCATTGCGGGTGTCGTTGCGGTGTGGGCAACCGGGGCTCGTACGGGACATGTTGTTGACCCTCTCGTGTGCGCCTCGCAGCCAGATTATCGCTAGGGTTAGGGTTAGGGTTAGGGTT